>NC_044504.1:17198340-17203340 GCF_902362185.1 Chanos chanos
AAGATGGAAAAAGGGTTTCTGCAGTGTCTTCAAGCTCAAAATAAAAACATGTCAAGCGAAGCTTCAATGGTCTGACACTGCAGGTGGGACGATCGATTAAAGGTGTTGAGAAGTGCAGCCTGGGAAGTCGTGTGGGTCTCTTCACAACACCTCCACATAAAGTGAAGAGTGGGGAGATCAGTGGCAAAATTTCTCCTAATGTGTCCTGTCACTTCCACATGCATAGATCACATACATATCCAAACCAGAGAATTAAAATTAAGAGCAAAAGCTGCATGGTTTGCATTCATAGCCTTCTTGATATCCACAAACACTGTCAACTACTTTAAAATAATTGGTAAATTGGTATTTCAAGTGATTTGAATAATTGGTGCTACAGAAATGGCAGAGAAGATCTCTCTCAGATTATAGGAATACAACCCCCCCCCCCCCCCACACACACACACACACACACACCCACGCACACACGCACACACGCACACACGCACACACGCACACATGCACGTCTTATGTCTTATGTACCAGAAAGATATTGGTCTTTTCAAAAAATGCTCTTTTTTTGAGTCTGCCAGGCCCATTGATTCCATCACTGGTTCCTGCTGTCGAAGGGTTTTTTTTTTTTTTTTTTTGCTTCTTTTTGGTGGGCCCCAGCAGCTGTTTCCCGTAGAGGTTAAGTGTTTAAACACACACTTGTCTGTGGAGGACCGTTACAGAAACAGGTAGTGAGAAAGTAGGCCTCTGTGTTATTTCATAGCCACAGCTAGACCAGAACCAGTGAGGAGAGTGGGTGAGAGAGAGAGAGAGAGACAGAGAGAGAGAGAAAGAGAGAGAGAGAGAGAGAGAGAGAGAGAGAGAGAGAGAGAGAGAGAGAGAGAGGTATCCCACTCTGTAAACCTAAAAAAGCACATGTGAGAAACTTGTAAGAGTGAGTTTGTACTCTTTTCTTTTCTTTTCTTTTCTTTTCTTCTGCGTATATATAAAACATTATGATTGCGATTGATTTAGGTTAGTTTAGTCTTAATACACTGTTTGCAGCTGGCCACCACATGATCTTGGACTTGTGTAACTCTGCAACTCTGCATTACGCGTAATCTATTTTTCTAAAGGACAAATAAACATGCCACAAGGAATACACTGATAAATCTTTACCCCCAAATTCTTTCCCTCCTGAGAATTTCATGGTCACCTCATGTGACCTTTCTAAACCCTTCAATCAAGAGAGAATGTCATCTTTCTTAGAAGAGGATAATGTGATTCACAGAAATAAAACACTCCCTCTCTGTGTGTGTGTGAGTGTGTGTGTGCGCACGCGCGCACAAAGGCAGTTTGATGCCTTATTTCCATTTCATTCTTTTGCACCACAGACCTCACTCAAAAAGGTCATAGAGATTATAAGAAGAAGCAGTCCAACATTCAAAAATATTTCAGAAACCCGAGAACATTTTCAGAGCTATTTCACCAAGCAGCCTGATTATGAATTAGCATTTTCATAATTTTCAGGCGTAAATGATTATGCAGTTATCATACCCATTGGCAAGACTTGGGTCTATAAACCTATCAATGTGTGTGTCTGCCTCTCGGAACAAGGAATAGAAAAGTCAATGGACAGACTCATAAATCCACATGATGACTAGGGAAGAAACTCATCAAACACAGGGGCAATCAGTCTGTGTGAGGACAAGACGGCTATAAACGAGTGAATGGGGGCCCATCAGACTATAACCCCCTGGAAGAGTGCAGTCACAAGGGGAGAGGAAAGGAGAGAGAAAGAGAGGGAGAGAGAGACAGACAGTGACTCAGCACCTTGAATTTGTGTCCTTGCTCGACCAGAAAAGTATGTCATTCTCTCACATCCATTCCCCTCAGACTCACATTATTTCTGCTTCCTTGACTGACAGCGAGAGTGTCCTCACCTGAAAGTCACAGGCCACTATGTCAGGACAAATACTTCCATTTTTTTGTTTGTTTGTTTGTTTTTAATGGTTTCACTCAGATTGGACCTTAACGACACAAGCATTCCGTATGTATGTTCCAAGCTTATGTGTGCGTGTTTAATTATCAAATGATACTTTCCAGAACTCGTTGAATCTATTTTGATGTCACAAAAACCCGCAACCGCTATTTATGATTTAGCTTAACTTGTGGTCTTATTTGCTGACATACTGCTTTGGAAGATTATAAAGTTTTGACAGCTTAATTTCATAAAGAGAAAATGAATCATCAATTGATGTTGTCTTCTGGAAACACACAAAACTGTGTCAGTAAATACATGAAAAGTAAACATCATTCCTCTCCTGGAAACATATGGCCCTAGACAGTCTTGGTCAACTCATAGTGTTGATCCTTCTTGCCCTTAATGTGCATTCTGACAAAAAAAAAAAAGCATTTCTTTATATAAAAGCATTTCAATTTACATATATAAGCTTATCTGTCTACGCCTGTCTTGTGCTATCACTGTCATTATTACTGATATTGTTACTTGTTTTTTCCCTCAAATAGTTTTCAGAGTCCAAACAACAGCGTTTAAACACACAACCCATTTATCAGCCTATCAGCATTTCTCATTCAGTCACGATTATGAATTGAAGCCAAAAAAAAAAATCGTCTCATAAATCTCTTTCATACACTTCAATCACACTGATCCAGCTGTTTTTCTATAACTTATGGGCATGTCATCTCTTCTCCCAGAGACGTTAGATTCATCAGACGTCATCCTTATTCTAAACAAACCTCTTGTCCTCCTAGACAAATTATATCCCTGTGTGTACATCTAGGAATGATTTCCACCATGTATAAATTTATTTATTTACCCACAGACAGGCCTCCAAGAATCAGGGCAGTCTTGATAAGTGAGTTTGGAGTGAGACTGCCCGTCCCGACATATCGGATCAGATAAATAGAGCACAGGCAGTGGCCATCTCGTCAACATGGCACATCTGGGAAATAATTGCACCAGCACTGACACCCAAGGTCGCCGCACACTGACAGCTGTCCTGCTGCTGCTGCTGTAGAGAGAGAGAGAGAAGCTCTCTCTGATGACAAATCACACTGCATTTTTCTCCTTCCATCAGCCAATGCTGAGAAAGGAATGATTGGCTTCTATTGGTTCCACCACATTAGGCTTCTCTTTAGGTAAATAGCCAGAGGAAATTGGGACCGGCAATGGTGTGTTATCAGCACCTAACACAAATATATTTGCGCTTCCAGTGCTTTTCGATGAATTCAAATGAGCCGTACCTCTAAATAAGTTCAAGAGGGAAAAAAAATGATATGAAAATAGCAAAGACATATGGGAATCCTCATAGCTTCAGACCAAATAGGATCTGCCCACTAACCAAAGCTGAAATATCAGGAGAGAGGACGTGAATGGCAGACTGTCAAACACGACGGGGAGTGTTCTTAATCAGCTTCAAGTTTTAGGAAATTTGAGATTTATAACAAACCAAAATCAAAATATGATTGTCAGTGTAACTACTGATACACAGAAGACTGTACAGGCAGCCACACAGGTCTCAGTTGCGTACCCTTTGTTCTTTTGACTTATTAAATTACTCCCTAGATCACAACCTTGTGGTGTAAGAATAAGAATAAGGAAATTTGATATTTGTACAGTGTTAAAATGGAAAGTATCAGCTTGGCTTTTTTTGTGTGGGGGGAATATAACCTTGCTCATATTGCTTAGAGAGGTCCTCTCAGGCTTATTGTATATTATTAGTGATTTTTTTTTTCTTTTTCATTAGCTGAAAAGGTTACTGGTGTACCAGTGATATGCTTCTCTCAGCTCACATGAGGTGAGAGTCAAATCCCCCTCCACTCAACAAATGCCTTCTCTCCACCATCCAGATGAGGTCCTCTCTGCCAGCATTATGCCCCTTCACAGGTGCACAAATATCAGCCCTCAAACACAGGACTAAGCCAGGTTAATTATTTGGCACGGGTGCCTCCCATTTAATAAAGTGGAATATGAATGTGGGTGTCCTGAGCGAAAAGGGAGAGAATCGTCTGCTGTTGAGTGGAGTTATCAGGAGAAGCAGCACACGTGTTGGGCACAGATAGATCGACATGCTGAGGCTATTGCCCTGAGGCAGTGAATGCTCTGTCTGTCAGGAACGAGATTAACACTGTTGTCTGCCACCATGGCTGGAGAGACAGTTATGAGTACTATCCATCCTGAAAGGACAGAGGAGAGAGAAAACTCTAAAAGGTGATGTTCAAAGGTTAAAAAATACATTCCTGTCCAACTCCTACAATATGTAATTAAGATTAAATAAGATTATGCTATAGCTTTTCTTTCTGTCAGTCATGTCAGGGTTTGAGTACTAAGGGGGATATTGAGAGTTATTCTATATTTGTCATAGGTATGCTTTTCATTATTTGACTTACTGAGACATTAAAGGGAGTAAATATTCAGCATTGGCATTTAAACTTAAATTTGTTTTTGTTGTTGTTGTTGTTGTTGTTGTTGTTTGATGGCACATATAGACAGAAGCTCAAGTTACGATGTCAGACTGTTTTAAAAACAGACTGCAAGGTAGAAAAAAAAATCTGTATGTGGGGCCAGTTCCTATATTCTGGAAGTCTGGGATTTGAAATAAGAGAGATTCTAAAATAAACAAACAAACAGATAAATAAATAAATAAATAAACGAGACGAAAAGAATGTTGCTAAAAGCGCAGCAGCGCTCTGCGGATGCTCTTCACCTGATGGTGGCAGAGTGGGATCATTTTCCCTGCTGAAAGAGCAGTCAGTCTCCTTCCCTGTGAAGAGCAGACACACACACACACGCGCGCGCGCGCGCCGTTACCCACCTCCTTCTCTGACATCTTATACTCTACGTTTTCTGAAAATGCAGCCAAGTCTAACAATACTCTTTCTGAAGCTTATATAATATTCTTAAATTGATAATGAGCTGCATAATGGTGAAAATATGATTGACATGTAATTTCCAAAAATGTGTTGATTAGGTTTGGTGTCAATTTTTTCCTTCCTCCTATTTAAGA
>NC_044504.1:17208340-17280840 GCF_902362185.1 Chanos chanos
TAATGTTTCCCAGGACAAGCGATTGATTGTTTCTTATCAGAGAGCACTGGATCAACGAGAGACATGCAACAAAACCTACGTCGCAAAGTCATTAATCCTCCCCGTACTTACTGTTCAATTTCTCAGTGTGGTAGCAAAGTTTGAGGTACAGACTCAAACAGGCATCCACCAATACATACGTATCAGAGCACTTTAATTAACACTGAAACCTAGCCATGATAAAGGTTTCCTTTATGCCTCTGTGGTAAAGGGAGAATGCAGTTCAGGCCCAATCCCTTGCCTCAACCTTTCCGATCGATTCAAATAGATTTTCTGCTTTGGCACACACCTGCATGCTGTCAACAGGACATAAATTTAGCTTCCCTTCTCCTCTTCTCTTTTCCTCTATATTTCCTCACATAATCCATGTTCTACTCAACATGGTACATGAAAAAGCTCAAAAGATTTTTTCTTCTTTAGTTGGCATGGATTTTGTGCTAAAAAAGGGAAAGAAATAGAGGGGGGGGGGGACTTTTTGCTTTATCTCTGTCTGTCAACCGGACTAAGTGAATCCCTTTAAACAAGGCTATGGGATGAAAACAACTCCTTCACACACGCAGTTGCCTCTCCCTTGGTGAGTCTTTCACGGGTGACCTGCGATGAATCTTCTGACCTGGATTAGAGGCATGTCACTTTGTAGGAGTGGTGTGGGAGAAGGTCATAGGTAATGCACTGGCATCATTTGAATCTCCCCTTCCTTAAACTTCGAGCCAGACATCAGGGTTGTGGAGTGTAAAAAAGGATCGGGAGATGCGGTGCAGGTGGAAGTGGAGACTGCTCCTTCCAGAAAGTTCTCAGACCTTTAGACCCAAAAGGGTTCCTGAGTTTCTGGTATCTGACTTGTTAGTGGAGCGCAAAGACAGCGGGGTGCCTTTGCTGCAGGATTGAGGACATGGGGAATAGAGAATGGGTGCAAAAGCCATTTACATTCTCTCCTATTTGATTTGCTCTTTCTTTACCTCCTCCTGTTCCCTGCCCCACCATTCAGCCTTGTTTACCTGGTGAGTCGACTGTGACTAAAGGCAATTCCCACAGCCCCAGGACTGTGTGTGTGTGTTTGTGTGTGTGTGTGCGTGTGTGTGTGTGTGTGTGTGTGTGTGTGTGTCTGGGGGGGGGGCGGGGGGGGGGGGGTGTTGTTACTTAAAGCTGTATTCCACCTTCCTCAGCCCCCATGGTTTAATTATCATGTGCATCCTAGTGTGGATGAAATAAGGGGGATTCTCACCCTGACACCCACATGGGGAGGAAGCAAACACAGCACCTTGGGCTAAGAATCAGCCCCAGGAAGAAGAAGTGCACCTCACTCTAGCCTGTGCGCTCTTACTCAAGCCTATCTCCCCGAGATGAGTAAAGTGTGTACCCTATCACAGACTTCCAGTTTTAATGACAGAAGAGGATGGAGAATGAGATTATGCACTGCATCTTTGCTGTCCTCTTAAATATGGCTACAGCTGTTCATTGGAAGTTTCATCTTTAATCTGATATTCTGAGCTGTAAACAACAGTGGCTTTAAAAGGTTATGTTACAGTAGTTCACATTTGCTGAAAAACAACAACTACAAAAAAAAATCATGTTAGCAGATTGATGCCATCCCCTGTGGATCAACAACAGCTCTGAAACTGTTTTCCTACACTTTTTTTCCCCAAAGTTGCTGCCTCTCTTCATTCATTAATTAAACACTAAAGCAACAAAAGAAAAAAAAACAAGGGAACTCCAAACAGATGCCTGTGTCAGATAAAGTTCGAAGTTTTTTCTGTCTCTTTCTACAGAATCCCAGGGTATGAGTGATCACCTCCTGAAAAATTATCAGCCCTGGTCCACTGGGATTCTGTTCTTTCAACTAAATGGAAGAGAACTACTCGCTAAAATAAATGATTTATGGTTTCCACTGACTTTAAAAGGATCAAAACTGTTGCATCTTTATCTTTATGTTGTGCAGAGGAAATAATAAATTGCTTTGCAACTCTAGATACTTGTGAAAGTCACCTCCAGATAGTAGCTTTCTGCCTCATAAGAGTAAATTACTGAGTGAAAATGTTTAAAAGAAATAATACCAATTCGAAAATAATCATCTTCAAATGGTCTTGCAGTATCAGTCACCAGGTTAACGAATCCAATTTCAGAGAGCATGTCATTGGAAAGCTGTGGGACACAGATATAATGTGCTACATTATTGGCTGTTGGAAATTCGTACGGATCAAGAGAAACTTAAATGAGCCATTCATACTATCACAACCAATACTGAACTCCATGGTTTTAAAAGAGATAAGCAATTATGACAAAGGTAGAATTAGACTGAGGTAAGCCCCATATTACCAAAACTGAAAATGGCTCTAAACACACTTCTTTACACTTATTTTAATCAAGAGAAAAGGGGGATGGCTGGTTTTCTTCAGCTAATTGCTTGCTTTTCACAGTGTAAACATTCGTCAGTCCATGACGAAATGAATGAAAAGGCACCCAAACACAGTCACTCCTCTGGACTGACTAACTGTGGGATAAGGGTAACCTCAGGACAAGGTGAGAGCTTGCAAAACTCCCTTCATTTCCTCTTGTTATCTCAGCGTTGTGCTGGCTTTCCACCCAAAGCCTCAGGATAGAGGGGCTAAAAGGTGAATGTGACGCTCTACTGAACTTCAGAAGTTGATCAAAGGGAATGCAATGCTAGACTTGGAGTCGATGGGAATTACTGCTATCTCAGCCCAGCTATGAGCCAGATTCAAGACCCCAAAAGTTTGAGTTTTCTGTTGGGGGAACTGCATCGCCTAGGAATGGAGAAACCATTCGATTAGACATAGATGGTAACACTGCCAAAGGGAATTCAAATTATTTAAGTGGCATCAGTTATTTGTGCTGGTCCAGGTGCTGAAAAAAAGAAAAAAGAAAAAAAATGAAAGAATGGATAGAGTGAGACAACAATAACCCAGAGCTTCTGCAGCTGCACTAATGCATCATTCATGAATTTAATTGCTTGTAATTAACTTGAGTCCCATTAGAAAGAGAGTAAAATCAATATATGTTGTATTCTCTTGGGTTGTGTGGAGGGTCTATGCAGTACATGCACAGATAATCAGCAAGGCCACTAGTGGGCATTAATGGGAATGCATGCAGTTTTCCCCCCCACCGGGCTGATTATGCATTGAGCGATAACCCTGCTGCTGCGGTCCATGCTAACAATGTATGCTGCAAAGTTACAAGTGACTCTCCAAATGTGTTTTCTAAAGCTCTCCAGAAGTGTGTATCTCCATATGTTTCACCTGTCTGATGTGATCTAACGGGATCTGACATAACTGTTTAATAGTTATATCTAGAATAGATATCTTCACAATAGGAAGATGGAGGTCCTAATGGAAAAAAGTAAATATGCATGACACATCTGGCTGTTTGTGTAGAGCTTTGGAAAACAGCTGTCTATGGGAATCATTCAAACATTCAAATAGTCATAATTTTGAGGTATGAGACTGAGATAGATAGATAGATAGATAGATAGATAGATAGATAGATAGATAGATAGATAGATAGATAGATAGATAGATAGATAGATAGATAGATAGATAGATTTTTTTTTGCAGAAAAACA
The DNA here is from genome assembly GCF_902362185.1 of Chanos chanos. Classification (NCBI taxonomy): domain Eukaryota; kingdom Metazoa; phylum Chordata; class Actinopteri; order Gonorynchiformes; family Chanidae; genus Chanos; species Chanos chanos. Next base: position 17,211,959 of record NC_044504.1, read on the forward strand.
CACAGAAAGAGAGAAGATGAGAGAGATTGAGACAGAGAGAAAAACAGAGACAAATCATTACTAGCATCAAGGTGTTGTCCTCAAATAGTACAGGTCTAGCTGTAGTTCTTATCCCCTCTAATCAATATTGGCATTGCCATTAAGCTTATCCCCATAATGTGTGAAAGTATTCTGTACCTAAGAGGGACATTAGCCAAACTCTTAAAACCATTGGCATGTACACAACACATAGTGGAAAAACCCTCACACGTTTCCCCTGGCGCTGTTACCTGTGAACCCAGACCCTGATAACACATGCACACTCCATTTATCACTGCTGTTGGTAAATTGCAAAGGTTGCAGAGAGACGAAATATTTTCATATAAGGTACTGTAAAATCCCTGAGGTCTGTTCTGCAGAAAAGTGCTTACGCTATTTTCAAACAGACTGTGTAGAAAAACTGAAGATCTACTGAAAGAGCAAGTGCAACATACAATAATAACAGTGGGAATGTAAGTTCAATATGAACTCCTATACAGTCACAGAGTTATGATAAAAAGGCAGAAGAATAATCTAAAATATTATAAAATGACTATGCCACTCTGGTTTTGAGTGGAGGGAGTCATTTTCAGTTCTGATAAAATTCAAACTCTTTTCCACAGCTGTGTCAAAACAGAAAACAACAAGGGCCGTGCTTCAAAAAAAAAAAAAAAAAAGGAAACAAAAAAAAGAAAATCTTAGATAACCTTTGCTTACACGCTCTTAAAGTTTTATATAAAGGACTATTTTTTTTTTTTCACTGAATACTGGACAGCTGATTGTGCTGAGTGTAAGTAGTCAGACAAACTTCATAAAGCCCATTGGTTTCTAAGTGAATGAACATTTCACTCCTCTGTGCTTTGACTCACCTTAACCTCCTTGGGGATAAAGATCTAAAAGGGAAGAGCAGGTAATATTCTGTTTTCTTTTGGCTAAAGGTCTTGAAAAGAGGGATATTCTGAGGAGAAGCTGAGGAGTACATGAAGCTCGGCCTCCTCTCTGCACCTTGCTGTTTTCACGCTTCTAAAACAAGATTTGTTGCTGTATAGGAGCAGCAAAAGGCAGGGAGAATGCATGGAGAACAGAAACAAACATCCAAACTACATATAACAAACCATGATAACCACACAGGTGGCTAAGGTCCATTTGATAGTCTTTCTACTACTATTAGTGAGAAATTCTGACATACTGTATGTCTCATTTGCAGAACAACAAAACAAACAGGCAGTATAGAGAATGTTACTGAGTATTCTATTTGTCACAATCATGTTATAAATGACGTAGTGTAGACAGTTTTAGTCTCTGTGCAGATCTAAATGGAGTTCATTAATTATGCATTTAAAAGTGTGTGTTTTGAGCTGTTGAGTTATTATCAACACTGATGCATTCCACAAAACCCCATTGCGTTATTAAAATGTGAGCTTTTAAGACAGAATAAATGAAAAAGAATTTGCACTCTAAGCTCTCTGAGATAGTGTTTGCAAGAAATATCTAATCTTTGAAAATTGAGACAGTAATAATTGTTCATAGTTCTATGATAAAAGAAAAAAATAGAACAGTTAATTTCAAAAGACTTTCAGGAGTTATTGTGGTGATTTTCAGTGGGAAAGACTGTCACTGTATTGGTTTGGGCTCATGTATTATACTGAAGAGAGCTTTATATTGAATAATGGTTCCAGTTTAGAAATTATTACTGTATTTTAGTCGTATTTGTGTGTGTGTGTGTGTGTGTGTGTGTGTGTGTGTGTGTGTGTGTGTGTGTGTGTGTGTGTGTGTGTGTGTTATCAGACAAGGGTAACTCAGGCTACGCTGGTCTCATCAACAATTCTAAAAATTAAAGTGAGAATGAAAATTCATCTTGAATGCGTTAGATCATGTTATTGCTATGATATAGTTATATGCATATTTTATGTGTTTAAGTGAATAATCAGCTTTGAAGTAACTTTATACATGATAACAACCAACAATTTATTCTACATTCACATTTAAAAACAAAAATACAAAAAAGGGTTTGTGTGGCGAATTTTCAAACTGACAGTCTTTGACGCCTGAGCAAACAAATGTTTGGTTTATTATTTGTGTGTATTTGAGCTAATGTGTATTTGAAATGACTTTCTCATTAAAATCAGCTGCTTATTTATTTATTTATTTATTCATTTATTTATTTATTTATTTTTGGCAGGCGGTTGCCTCCTCTGACTCTGACATCTTTGGCACCTTCTTTACATTTGATCTATATTTTAATACATGGCAACTTTTTTATGTCTGTAGTGTGCACATTCATTCCAGAACGTTCCGCTGAGCGGTTTGAAATACTGCCACTAGATTACAGGCCAGCAGGAGTGACAGCGGCTGCATTTCATACAAACTCGCTGAATACAAAATGCATGCCGTTGTCTGCGTGAGCCCTTTCTCATGCTAATAAGAACCTTTCTTTGTGCTTCTCTGAGGTGTATGTGTGTATGTTGTGCGTGTATGTGTGTGTGTGTGTATGTATGTGTGTGTTGGTGCGTTGTGGATCCACTGACAGGCTGTGTAAAAAATTACAGACTAGTATGATTACCTCATCAAATTTAGTATAATCAGTCACCAAAAGAAATAATAAAAAAAAAGGGGTTACTTGGCAAAGATGGCAAGAGTTTAAAATTAAGACATTGGCCACCAATGATTGCAACTTTCCAGAAGATCTCAGCAAGCCTGTAACATTATTTACAGCCACAGTTAAACCCAGGCAAGACTCCTATAGAAAACGTATGGTAGAGTCATCAGAAAAATCTGATTAACTTGTCTGAAAATATAACCAAGGGGAAAAAAGTGAGGGCACTTTCAAACTCAAAAGCAGAATTCAGACCCAGCATTAAATCAAAATCCGGTTAATTGTATGCCTGAGGTACAGACATGTCTAGCTGTTTGTATGAAGAAAGAGAAGCTCAATTATATTTTCCCACTTAAAGGTTTTATAGTTTCCTTCTTTTAGCAGGGACTGCAGGAGTCTTGCGGCATGCTTTTCTGGTGCAGCACACATCTTAGTTTGAAGTCACAAATCAATCAGGTCCTCAGAAGTAAGGCAAACTACTGTTTTTTGATTCAGAAATAAACACTACACTTTATTCCAACATATAATCAATCTTTTTTGTTCTGTCTTACTCTGCTCTTTCAGTGCGAATGTGTGCTGTTAGGATCAGTCAGAAACATATAATGTGTAAAACAGCCTTTGTTTTAATGGGACATTTTACATGTTTGGAGTTCCTCAGGCCTTGCCCATCTTTTGATGGAGATTTTTGATTGGGTAAGACTGGACAAACTTTTGGCCAATAGGCTTCACTTTCCAATGACTTTCTCTAATGAATCCAAAAAATATTGCAGGGTAACTTTACATACGGTGAGCAAACTGATGTTTATTCATTTATTTTGTATTGTTGTTGATATTCTTGACAATAAGGGGATATGATACGTGAAAAGTCAAGCTCACCTTTTCACCTCAAAATGTGAATATGAGGGTAAGTCAGTCACAGAGGGAGGTCTGTGGTCAGAAGGAAGTCCAAACAAATGGAGCCTGCGGATATCCGCCACTAATGGAGAAGAAATATCCTGTATCGTGCTCTGCTGGGTATAATTCTGTTACTCAATAATGAAGGCCTACGAATGGCTTATCTTTATGGATAATTAGTGTTCCACATTGTGTTTTCAGAATATTCCTCCCACTTCTTCTTTTATTTTTCTGTTTGGCCTTGGACTAAACATTGGATATGGGCCAAATATTGATTAATACGGAGCTGTAGAACAAATTATTGATTGTTTATGCATCTGCCAATAAAAAGCTGTAGAGATAAATATTTATTCCCCAAAACCTGACAAAGAGTGCAAATTTTCCCCTCTCCTCATGTTGACTTATTTATTTATTTGTTCTTTTTTTTTTCCGCCCACGGCACTGGAGGGGAAGAGAGCGGTCTCTCTGAGGAATCACCCGTTGGACAGGAGGAAGAGCCTCTAACACACGTTTTAGTGACCTATTAAGAGCATGGCAGCCCCCCTTGACCACTCAGGGCCACATCCGTGTAATCTCAGCTATCCTCTTAAAAGTGGAATTGATTGAAAGAATTGATCTTTTTCAGAGGCTGGCTCAGACACAGCAGCATAATTATCTTGCGTAAATCTGGACAATCACACAGGACATGTCAGAGTGAAATGGGCCTTCAGCCCAGTCCAGGACACACAAGGCTCTGCTTTTAACACTCACCTCTACGGTGCATTATTATGACAGAGTAACATCTTGGATGAATGTCAAAAAGAAAACCTCACTTTATTACCTAAACAACTGCTAATTACTATAACAATAAAGTGAGGTTTCTTTAGTTTGATTCAGGTTGACAACTCATAATTCATTATTTAGCATCACACTGTGGGTCTATGTGAAATGAACTAAATTTTGTGTTAATGCCATGTAGAAGAAATTCACTAATATACAGTGGTAGCTTTCATGATGTCACAGTGCTGACAAAAAAAGGAGATGTCTTGCTCGATATAAATCTGGAGTTAGTTTAAACATTATGAAAATCATGCTCTATTTTGTTAATATTGAAAATTTCACGGTCTACTTCAGCTGTTAGGCAAACCATTGGCTGGGAATAAGCAGGGCTTGGCAGTATACATAAAGCCTTATTTAAATTTCAGGCACACAGACACATTCTCTTGAACACACTGCTGGGAATGTAGTGTATTTATTTCCCAGTTGTTTCTGGGCTATTTCTGGGTTTCCCAGATTAGACCCTGGTATTACTCAGCTGCAGCACTGGATTAGGATTGAGCATTACTCAGTGTTGGAATTTACATGACAGTGAACTGCGGTGTGGCTTAAATGCCACTGCTGTTTGTGTCTTTTTGACGGAAAGTCTGAATCCCTCCCCTTTCTCTGACAGATGGCCTCTCAAACACAAAGTGCGGTATTTAGACTTTAGCTAAAGGGCAGTCCAGGTCTGATGACACAGCATCCGGCAAACAACTCCCATATGCCAAGGTGGCTACACAGTCTAGATTTAGTACTTCCTCACTCCTTTGATGAAGAGAAATGGAAGAAAAAGGGTGACCTGTACAACTACATTTAGAACTCAGTTCTGGGAAAATTTAAAAAAAAAAAAAAAAAACATGGTCTGCTTCAGGATAGCTGAGAGCACAGAATCAGAGATTCAGTAGGGAGCTTTATCCCTGCTTTCAATTAAGAGCGTCTTGATTGTTAGATTCGGTCAGAGAGAGCTTGAAAGGTCCTTGATGAGCAGCAGCAGCTTTAGGATTGGAGAGTAAACATGGTGTGAAAAGGAGCAGCTGCTAGTTCGAATTAGTCCTGCCACCATGGATCCAACACAAACCTACAACTGCTTACTTACTCAGAGAAAAGGAGAAAGGCACAGAGAACCAGGGGAGGGAAAATCTGACCCTGCCTGACCTGGAGATACAAAGCTCTAAGAGGCCCTGAAACCACTGAATTAATGGTTGCTCACTAAGCCTGATACGGCACATCTCCAAAATAAATGAGGAAAAAAAAAAGAAGTGGAAAAAAAAAAATCCATAAAGGAATATACAACAACTTAATGCACAAAGCAAATGTAAACAAAACAAAACAAAACAAAACAAAACAAAACAAAACAAAACAAAACAAAAAAAAACAATATTAGCTCAGACAGAACTGAATCTGTTCTGAGACTCTTGTGATCTGTTGTTAAAATACAGCCATAAATGCCAAGGGGCAGGCAGTGATGATGTCATTTGCCCAGAAAAGTGTCCGTTGCGACTTTAAAACGTGGGCCTGGGCTCGTCCGTCTTCCATAATGACCTGTGACAGAGATAACAGCAACTGACTCTCCACTCTCTGTAAGACTGCTCTGAGGAAGAATCTGCTAGGCGTGATGCTTTATGCTTTTTTTTTTTTTTTTTTTTGCTCCCCAAAGCCACATGAAGTAGAAGGAGGAATGGAAAGAACTGGCCTATACTTCTTGTGTAGATTTCCTATCGCCGTCCAAGATCACAGGAAGACTCAAAGGGTCTAAGCACTGTTCTGCGTGATCACCCTGCCCATTGTTTCCGTTGGATGAAATACATACTCTGATTAATAGAGCAGATAAAGGCAAAGCCCTCCATTTCAGTGAATAAAAAAAGAAGAAAACGAAGAAGAAAGGCAGCTTATCAGGCTCGTCATCTTAGCCATCGGTTTTGTTTTCTGGAAACAAAATTACATTGCATCCCTTTAAGACAGAAACTTAGTGGGGTCAACCCAAACCCCCCCCCCAACCCCCCATTCCCCACCCCCCTGGTTGAAGCAGACCAACGTAACTTATGGAGCAAGTGGATCTTTAGCAAACTAGCATCAATAGTGGTGTGACGTTGCTTGAATGCAAAGACGGGACTAACATCAATAAATGCTGTAATGCACACAGAGAATGTCATGCCAGCAACCTATGACATCATACAATCAATACAGTTTCCTGCAGAATTTTAAAGATGCGATCTGTATGGCTGCTGGTGAGAGTAAACTGTAGAGTAACCTTTATGACAAAATAGTCTACAGAAAATAAAAGAAAGAACATAAAAACTTGAAAGGGCATGTTTTGTTTTGTTTTTTTGGTCTAATTAAAAGAACTCTTTTTTCCAATTCTACCAGACATCTGAATGTTTTCCCCTGTGTTTTCTTTTTCACTAATGTGTACAGAAATGCTTCATCATTCAAACCAGAAAACCAAACAGAAAGCATTTTTTGTTTAATGAAAACAATAACAATCACACCATCGTCATCATCATCATCATCATCATCATCATCATCATCATCAAGGTCATCACCATGGCAATGTGCATACGAACACAGAGCACCACAGATGGAAATTATAAATGATGGATTCTTTGGAACTGTTTGGGTTTGGCTTTTGTAAGGGGAAGAACAAGAGCTCTTTTCTGCATCTTTCACCCTCCACCTTTCAGTCAGGACCTCGTGTGTGAACGCCTGCAACCTCTTTGACCTCTCCTGTTAGCGCATAGTGCTAAAAGTCAACTTCTCATTGCCTGAACCAACCTTTACAACACACAGAGTACAGAACTAAGACATAAACCAAAACACAACTCACACACAGGCACACACACACATATACACGGAGTGCTCTGTCAATCAATCCACATAGCAAGGGGGGGAGGGGGAACAGAGAGTGAGAGAGAGAGAGAGAGAGAGAGAGAGCTTCTGTCCAAGATTAAAAATTTGAGAGAAGCAGATTGGCAAAGGCAAAAAATAAATAAATAAATAAAAAAAATTTAAAAAATGAGGGAACAATACAGTCAGTGTATGAGAGTGAGAGCTGCACTGACTGAGAGGGGTAGTCAAGGAGAAAAGAGAGAGTAGAGTGAGTGTGAGTGTCAGAAACTGGACTGTTAAGATGGGAAAAATGATAGAGAAAGTGTAGGTATATTGGAAGAGACAAGGGCAAATGTGTTTGATTATGAAGGGAAAGAGAGAGAGAGAGAGAGAGAGAATGAAATGACACACTGTTATACAGCGTTGTGCAGACTCTGAGGAGTGATGGAGGATTCTCCTCCCTCCGCTGAATCACCAACTATGATGACGGGGCAGAATTCCCAGTATAGCTAACAGGATGATGTCATCCCCTCAGCTGTTTTCTGTCTAGTCAATCCAACAGAAACCTAGTTACAGCAGATTCTGAAAGAACTACTACCTTAAATTCTCATCAGTAATCATTGGAAAAGACATTACCAAAGTGAAACTGATTTTAACACACAAAGTGACATAATGTGAAATAAAGTCTTACATCTAAAAGTGATTTTTTTTTCTAAAAGGTCATTCTCCACTTAATCCACCTTCATGGATGGAGGACACAGTTCATATTCCACACGTTACGAAACCATGGGTCTCAGAATTAAATGACTATTAATAGCAATCCATAAAGTACATTTAATAGCATCTTAAACATTTGTATAACCAACTCACCAAGGCCCCTTTTCCCTCAAAAAATAAATGACCTATGGGAGCTGATCTGAAGTTTGTGTTTGTGTATGTGTGCATGTGTTTGCATGTATGTGTGTGTGTGTATTTGTGTGTGAGGGGATTTAATGTATGTGTTTTAAATGGATGTGCAGAATGGGATGCAATTTGTGGTGGGTGTGAGCACTGTTCCCACATAAAAGAAAAAAAGAACAAAAAAAAAACAAAAGCATTGTGTATGGAGAAAAGAAACAGTTATGTATGTGGGTGTATATGTGTGTGTGTGTATGTGTGTGTGTGTGTGTGCGAGCAGTGCTGAGATGCCAGGCGGCTCAGTCAGGCCCTGCCCAGTCAGAATTGGAAGCAGAGAGGCAGGGACAAGCTTTGGCACCCAGCCCCACTGATCCCCACAGCAGCTGCTGCTCTATCTACTCCACCACATCCACCATCCATCTCGGCAGCAGCCGCGGCATGCTACCACCGCCCAGACACACACGCACACACGCAGGAAGAGAGAGAGAGAGAGAGAGAGAGAGAGAGAATAGTGAATGGACGGAAAGGTGGAAAGGCTAATCATCTGTGATGATCCCAGTACGACAGATGTGACCACTACCACCTCAATACAAAAAGAGACAGAGACAGAGAAAGAGAAGGGAAAGAGAGAAAGAGTGACAGAGATGGAGACAGCAACAAAGAGAAAGTGAGAGTGATCACCATTGACATGACAAAATTATATGGTGTATCCAACAATCTCAATATGTATTAATACTTTACAAGATAATTTACAATAATTTACAAGAATACTTCCCCATTGTTTGTAGTAAAACTAATGTGATTTAGAGGGTTAATAATTGGAGGAGGCCATTACTAAGCCACAGTACAGGCAAACTGTGGGAAAGAGGGAAAAAAAACACTCATTGTACACGTCCAATTAAGAGAATAATTTGTTAATTAACACAAGACTGCCTGTGGGCTTTTCTTAGCAGTGCTGTAGACTTCTCCTTTAAGCCAGTCAGCCTTGAAGCATGATCTGTCATGCTCCCAGGGTCTACCACACACACGCACGCACGCACACACACACACACACACACACACACACACACACACACACACACATAACCTCACGCACACAGATAAACAGCTACACACACACACACACACACACACACACACACACATACAAATAAAAATTTGTGAATAAAACACTTCATGTTCACACTCAGCCAATACAGACACACTGGTAAGCACAGACAGCTTTTGAAGACTATGAGTAGGCATGTACATGTTTGTGTGCACGTGTGTAGGTTGTGAAACATAAGCAAGGACCTCTGGGCTTGTTTCTGGTTTTCTCCTCTGCTTCAGGCCATTAGAGCACAGAGACACACAGGCTTGATGTGAGCACTGCTGGGAATCTGTGCTGGTCCCTACTGCAGCACACAAACTCCAACATCGCCGAGTGATATGGCTCTCTGAAGGACGTATACACACACAGACACACACACAGACACACACAAACACACACACGCACACACGCATGCACACATACACACACACACACACACACACACACACACACACACAGACACACACACACTACTCATTCACTCCTCCCCAAAGAGTCTAACAGTTCTACATCCCACAAGAAAGAGAGAGAGAGATGGAGAGAAAGAGAGAGAGAGAGAGAAAGAGAGAGGGTTGTAAGACAAGTAGAGGGCTAAATAAGACTCTATGGCCCCCTGAAGCACTGCAGCATGTGATCACTCCAGAGCAGAGGAAAATTGCCATTGATAGAGTTATTTCACTTCATTTACAGACTTCAATTTTTCACCTAATAGCACTTTGTGGTTATATAAGCCTTAACCATCTCAAAAATACAGAGAATACAGGAGCCACTTGCTGTTCTTTTCCCCATCTATTTTCAATACCAGTTTAGCTTTGCTGACTAATTATGACAGCAATTTTTCAGCAATGTTTTTGCTTATCAATATTTTTGCAATATTTTGTCACTGTATTTCTATAAAGCTTGTGTTTCTGAACCACTCTGCACTAGTTTCAGAGATCGCACTGTCTGAGATTACAGGGCCATGTAGAAGAGAGAGAGAGAGGGAGAGAGGAGAGGGAGAGGGAGATAGAGAGAAAGAGAGAGAGAGAGAGAGAGAGAGAGAGAGAGAGAGAGAGAGAGAGAGAGAGAGAGAGAGAGAGAGAGAGAGAGAGAGCCGCCCAACATCCACAGGCAGCTCTTACGTACAAAATGTGCTTACATCATCAGTTGTGGTTGACTGCTCCTGTAGAGGGCAGTGCTAATAGCTAAGCCACAACTGAGAGTAAAGGAGAGGAGAGGAGAGGAGAGGAGAGGAGAGGAGAGGAGAGGAGAGGAGAGGAGAGGAGAGGAGAGGAGAGGAGAGGAGAGGAGAGGAGAGGAGAGGAGAGGAGAAGAGCATGGCATGTGGGCCGCTCCCACACAACTAGGATTTCTGGAATTCCTGGCAGTCTATTAGAGAGGTCAATCCTGAAATATTCAGGCACTGAAATCCTTCCAACCGTTCTGAGGATCTCCACATTTCCACCCAAAGGGTTCCAATTCATCTTCAAGGCATGTGTTTGATCACGGGATGAATGATTTCCTTACTGAAGATTATGCTAGCCCCCTAAAGTAGCATGCACAAATTTGGGTTAAAGTGTTTTACTTAACACTAAACATGCAATATCAGAATTGCTGGCAAGTGTTGATTTTCTCTGTTCTTTTTGTCTCTTTCTTTTGCTGCACAAAAAAGTTTATGATTTACTCTGCTCTGGTTAATAAAGAATGTAAATCTGCAGTGTATACATGTCACCAAAACCCTCAGAATGAATTGTGAATGCCCTATGATAAAATGGCCACAAAATTGCCTCTCAGACAAACTGATTCAGTAACAGATTGGTAAGTCTGAAAATGGTTAAATGAAACTTTAGTTGAGTGAAAATCAAAAATGTTTTGAATGCAGTATGTCAATATGCTACACACACGCGTGCGCACATACACATACAAACAGTAATGGCTGTACCAGATCCTTATCCACTCCCTCATATCATAACACTGAGGCATAGCAGGAATAGCACAAGGTCCCTTGTTCGGTGCATCAATGTTACCTAATCCTCCAAAACATTTCTCTGGGTATTGTGCCAGATACCATCACACACACACACACACACACACACACACACACACACACACACACACACACTCATATGCTTTCTCACAGACTCACAGAGGAGGTTGATCGGAAATTTGGTGGGGATGACAAATGGCAGTATGTTCATTTTTTTGCCTGTGGCGTGGTTGTTATATTTGTTCCAAGTGTTTGCTGCTTACTTCCAGTTAGCACCTGGCCAGCCCAATTTATTTCAAAATGCCTGCATGACCAGTCTCCGCTAGTACAATTACAGACACAAGGGTCTGTCTGTGTTTCAACAGATATTAGAACTGTATCTCAGTGGGCAAGAGTCAAATCACTAGAAGAATGCTGTATATTTTGCATTGCGCTCATGCTTGTGTGACTTGTGTGTGTCTGTGTGTGTGTGTGTGTGTCTGTCTGCCTGTGTGTGCGTGCGTGTGTGTGTGTGTGTGTGTGTGTGTGTGTGTGTGTGTGTGCACGCGTACGTGTCGTGCCTAAAATTCTTGGTATGGTGGCCAAGGAGTTGGTATCCCAGCTCCACACCCAGCCTTAGCGCAAGCGTCGGAACATGCCACTGTCAGCTGTCTCCACAACTGGCTATGGGAGAAATACCTCCCTCTCCTGTTTCTTTATCCATCTATTTGTTTGTCTAAACTTGACCAGGCCTGAGAACTCTACGTAATGGGGAATACCAGCCTCTGTGTGACTACTACAGTACACTCTGACTGAGTGCCTGGGTTTCCAACAAGGTCGTTTTAGCAAAAAGCCTGGTGGCTCTGCAGCGTGCGGAGGAAGATACCGCTCACCTCTTTAATCAGCCATTTCCGACTGCAGGAAACACCTGCAATCCATCTCATAGCCCCCCACCAGCACCCACCACCTACACCCGCCCGGGACAGCAGTTTGAGTCCTTGAGCCATATCAGTGTTCCAGGCAAAGGTCTAATTAATTGATTCACTGAATGATCAGAGTGCACAATATTCATCGCAGGTGTGTTCTCTTTCATGTCTGGGGTAACGCTAATGGCAATGTCAAAGTCAGACATGGCTCAACCTAAAAGAAATAACAGTCTGCAACAGTTACTCAGCTGCTGTACAGTAAAGGAGAAGTGCAGGAGGTCCACTTGAAGGGACATAATTATGCGGACTTTTGCCTACAGGGCCTTCAATTGGAACATATGGAATTTAGTCTCTCAGTATGTTGACCTGTTTCGAATGATTCACCACCGAACATCAGGCAGCGCTCTAGGTCACCCAAAACCATACTGATGATGTTGTAAATCAGTCCGTTTCGGGGGGGGACTGGTACTGTACGTGTCAAGCTGGTAGTTGTAAGTAAACTTTATTAGCAGCACAAAGGGGATTAACAAACAAAACATCCGTCAGAGCTAAGATGGAAAAAGCAATGCATCTTACCATGAGCGCCATAACCTTCTGCCCTTCTATGCCTGCAGTCCTTTATTTTCCTAACAGAGAAAACATTCAGTGAAAATCCCTGTTTGACATGGCTATTTAAATAGTGCCCCAGACAAAAACAAAGCCTTCCTATCTATCAGTAGATGAAAGGCATACCGTGCCCAGAGCAATGCCTGACACCGACACCTCTGGCAGCATTTATAACATCCAAACAAGCGCCAAGTGCTGATCATGATGAAGTTACATTTAGTTCATAGACAAGGAAACCGAAGGGGGTAGAAATTGCTTGCAGAGAGGGTGGGTGGAAAGGCCTGTTTCTTCATGGAAAGAGAGACGAAATAACTCCAAGGCTCTGAATTCAGTTCTCACTGGATATCTTTATCTCAGCTGCAAGTGGCGAAAGCACTTTGCCATTTCATCCAGAATAATCTACCCAAACCTAGAGAGAGCTGTGCTGTTAAAAGTCAGCCTGTGAGAGGAACAATCTTGGGGGGAGTTTTTGAGCCAAGAATCCTGATCTCCTGATCTGAGCTGCAGCATGTGTTTTTGTCATTGGAAAACATTAAGGTCCCATTAAGTTCTGTTATCATATGTTTTTTTTTCCTGATTACATGAAAGATAACTCATCTCCTAACTAATAACTGGTGCACTTAGAAGCATGAGGATGACGTAAAGAGAGAGAGAGAAAGAGAGAGAGAGAGAGAGAGAGAGAAAGAGCAATTTCAATTATTTTACTTTAAGATTAACAATTAGCTGCTTTATTGCTGTGGCTATGGTGAGGGTTAATGAATCTAAGCCCAATAGAAGGGGAATGCAAGCACACACTCCAGCTGCACAACAAGGTAATCTCAGAGGTCAGAGGTCATGAAGCATGTGACATGAGTCTCTCTAGCTTCTCCAGCTCAACAGATAAAGTGCTCTGACTCCATAGTTATTTAACAATGAACACAAACTGGACAAATAGAAGAACTCTGAAATATCCCAAATGAAAAAAAAGTCATAATGGATATAAGAACTGAGGAGACTAAAGGAAAAGCAACAAAGGATTATATCAAGTTTTTGCAGTTCCTCATATTATGCAGGTCCTTTATGTAGCTACACCGTCATTTTACAGATACTTGTTGTGCAAAATTAGTAAGAGAGAACACATAACAAAATACACAACAAAACATATGTTCATTTATTTACATTTGGTTAGATTCATAACATTTTAATGAATCTAACATCTGGACACTAACATGGTAAAGATTTCAGGAGCGAATCCCCCGATAGTTGAAAAAGTGGATTAGTCACCATGGCATGTTTCAGCTAGACCAATAGAGTATTAGGTCTAAGCATGAAGGAATATATACTCATGTGTGGAGAGAGCAGAGTGAATCTGAGTTTGTAACTGGGATGGCTTCAAAAAAAAAGATAGCCCTAAAAATCTTTAACTGTTCATTGCACCTGACCTTGTAGAAAGTTCACGGTCCAGCTTAGCAGAAAGCTAATCTGAATAAAAGTAACTGAGGTAGTAAACAGTAGGAGTGATGATTCATGCTGTTAAAAGGTTAAGAAATACTGAGTCACCAATTTTTTTTGTGAAAAACCAACAACAATATCGCCTGCTTTGGTCAGGTCTGAACAGTGAATGAATGAGAGACATGTTTATCATAATTATAGGCATTTGTCATAAATGAGAAATTATGTGGCAGGCATTCAAAAATTACTTGCTGTAATTGATGGTCAGCATTAGGCCCTCAGAAGTATATTGCATCCAGACTGGTGCAGACATCTCATAATAGCATTCTTTCAGTTTGTTGTTCTTGTCGTGATATGTTTCTTTCCCTGATGAATACCACAAGATAGGGTCGCACTTTACTTAGAGTTTCAACTATCTAGTCAAAAACATTGCTCTTTGCTACAACATTAAAAACTCTGTGTCCAGGGAGTATTCATAATCAGTTATTTGGGTGCATTCTCATGTCTTTTCTGTTCCTTTCTGGGTTTTTTTTGTTTTTTTTGCTTGATATAGAATCCACTACAAAATATGCATTTAACTAAGTAACTGAAATTCTACTTGACAAATATAGTGCTGGTTGAAATCAACAGATGCACTTGCTCAGAAGTCCCCAAGCAAGCGAGTCTCTTTCCTGGCACTGTTCTCTGGAGGGTTAATAGGTAATCTTCTTGTAAATGAGATGCATTGGGCATTTGCACTCCTATGCTCCTTCTCTTCTTCCTGAACCACAGAGGCCTGCAGTGAAGGAGGGGGTGGGGTCTTGGGGGGTTGGTCTCACTGCTCACTGCTACCCTCATGTCCCCCTGTCAAAAACCCCAGAGGGGGAGAAGGGTGGAGCATCACCCAGGACGATTTTAGCACGACTCTTTCCAGTTCCCTAAAGGGTTGGATTGCTCTCATATTCAACCTGTACTGATCAAAAGCTGTTTTTTTTTCGCCCTCTTGTCTCCTCCTCTTCCTCTGCTCAGCGCTCATGCACTTCAGAGGGTGCTGGGGTTTATTTTAGAGAGAGAGAAAGAGAGATGACTAGGCCCCTGTTGTTTTACGGGTGCTATTGTGTTCTGCTTACAAGGTGGAATGAAGCCAGTGATTTTTATCTTCTGTTGAGTTTTGTTGAGTTCTAAGCCTTTAAGTGCATTTTGATCAAACTCTTTGGCCTTCTCTCTTTTCACAGGAGCTCATATCTCTTTTCTCTATGGAAGAGACATCATCCTGGGACATGAAGGGCAAAGAGACGCTGAACATTGCCTTATATATATATAAGAAATATATAAGAAAGAAAGAAAGAAAGAAAGAAAGAAAGAAAAACAAGGGACTTGTGCCCCCTTAGTGAATCTAATTTTGTCATCTACCTTTCCCGATTAGACTTGCCTTGCTTTAATACCCCCGTGAAGAATGCCGTAATGCAATAGTTATTGTAAACTGATAGCAGTGGCTTTCATTCAAAGTCTCTTTGGCATTGAAAGCATTTACTGAAGAAGCCAAAACACAAAGTCTGTAATCTCCACCTCATTAGATCACATTTATT
The DNA here is from genome assembly GCF_902362185.1 of Chanos chanos. NCBI lineage: Eukaryota > Metazoa > Chordata > Actinopteri > Gonorynchiformes > Chanidae > Chanos > Chanos chanos. Next base: position 17,227,554 of record NC_044504.1, read on the forward strand.
TCATTTATTTATTGCACACAACGTAATGTGATGACAGATCAAGACAAAGCCAACGTTGTAATTATATGGGCATGGATGAGGTTGCGGTGGCGTGTATACATACATATATATATATATATATATATATAGAGAGAGAGAGAGAGAGAGAGAGAGAGAGAGAGAGAGAGAGAGAGAGAGAGAGAGATGAAACCTGAGTTAAGCACAACTTCAAAGGTTTCCAGTGGCAAAATAGATATAAAAAAGACAAACCTGAAAAAAGAACAGAAACCTCTTGCTGTACACTATGATCTGAAGCGCGAATGAGCACCATGACATTCAGCTAAATGATAAAGATGAATAAGAAATTAGATACAGAAAAGTTTAGCGTCAATATGACCGGTTGTGTTCCAGAATTTAAAGAAGCAATGAGATACATTACTGTTCCATGTACAAATTAAACTTCACACAGACCAATGCATTTGCATCAGACATACTGCTATTTTGCAGTATTCACACTCAATCCATATGACAGACAAGTGTTGCTTCAGAAAACTTTGCTACATGTTGTGATAAGTGTACAGCATCTCATCGCTGATTATCCCGCCTGTGGGTTGTTATAATGATGTGTCACAATCAAAGACAAGATGATTAGACAGAGTTTTCATGCAGATGGCTTTTAACTTGCCAATCAGTTGTTTGTAGGACAGAGAGGGTGGTGAACGGGAGACTCATTTGTTCTCTGAGATGAGCTGAAGAATGTCTGCGTACTGTGAGAAAAGCCTTTTTCCTCTGTTTAGATCACAGTACGCACATATAACACACACATCACAAACACACAGTAAGGCCAATTCTTCCTAGTCAAGAGGAGTGTACTCCATCCCTTTGAAGAGTTTTTCTCTCTCTCTCTCTTTTTTTTTAATGTGTTTACTTTTGGTCTGTCAGACATGTGGCAAAGCGTTCAAGTGGATGAGCTCCTTACTATAGCTCACAATGTCTATCCTCGTCCCTTAGTTTGTTTTGTTTTGTTTTGTTTTTTTCATCTTCACTACCACAATGAGTCTCAGAACGTCACACATTAGTGTTTGTTCATAAAAGTGTACTTTTCCCACAGGTGCTCAGGGTGAAAGTTTAATGAGGCTAAAGCAAGTGCTTCCAACAATCGCCTCCCAGTCTTGTTTGAGGACACATCTTAGGAGCACTGTAAATATGCCTGTCTGATTAAAAAAATATATAAGAAAAGAAAAAAAAAATAAGATAAAGGACAAGAATTTCTTACCTTAATCAAATAACACACTGGTTCGTGACTTCTCAAAGTGTCGTAGGAGCATTAGAACCATTCATTCACCACTGTGCTGGAATAATTAACTATAATTTCTAAACTGGAAAAAAAGACACGAAAAACAACGACAAAAAAAAAAAAAAAAAACAAAAACAAAAAGAAACAAAGGCAGGCAAAAAAAGGAGAAGAGAATGTGTGAGAAGCACACAGCAGTGAGAAAGAGAGAGCGCGAAAGCCTTCAGGGCATACAATCAATATCACATTTTTCCATTGCCACCTTCAGAGCTATTGTAAATGGCTTGTGTCAAAAATAATAACAGGTTGAATCAGGAACCTTCGGTTCGCAATTTCATTCATTGTGCTTGGAGCCGCACCCTCCTTCTCTTCTTCTTCTTCTTCTTCTTCTTCTCCTTTCTTCCTGCTTTCCTTCCCCAACACAAGCAGACATTAATGACGCACGTGAGCAACCCTTCTCAAAAAATGTCAATTTTTTATTCCGTCACTTCTCCCCTTCTCTGTAAACACACACACACACACACACACACACACACACATACACACACACACACATACACACACACATAACTATTAAGAAGTGGGAGGAAAAGGTGGAACGGGATGGGACGAGTGAAAAGAAAGGTGGTATGTATTAGGTTCCATTATCATTCCTTAGTCACAGTGCATGTTTCTGGCCCTGTGCCCACTGAGTGTGTTATATTAGAGGCTCCTGATGTTGTCATAGCACTCAAGGCAGTCATAAGACTAATGAGACACACTAATGCCTGCTCAGGAAAGGCCCAGTGTGCTCTCCTCTGTCCTGGACATCACGGTAATGACACCGCTGGCAGAGGGCCGTGTGGACATCCTCAAACATGTACAATTCATGTTTAGATCTTACTCTGGGGGAAAAAAAAAAGATTACAAACACAGAGGAAAAAGAGAGAGAGAGCAGAGGATGAGGGGAAAAAAAACATTATTCCTATGAAATAAAAGGAAAGGAAATAGTAATTTACAAGAAAGCATTATTTTTTATCTCAAGAGCACAATTACATTTGATTGGATTGATATTTGTAATCTATTAAGGAGATCTTTTCATCCACGTAGTTACTTCTTTAAGTATCTGAGAACAAAATTCTCTGTCACGGAGAACTCTGGCAAATAACCCCATAGTCTTTACGGGAACATAACTTTGTAAAAAAAAAAAAAAAACTGCTAAGCTACATGATTATGCTTCTCAGTACAACCATAACTGTATCATAACAACTGGAGAGAGATAGGGAAGGATACGAACTGCTTGAACTGCAAGAGAAAACCAGGGAAAAAAGAGAAACAATTATACTACAGTGTCATCAGGTATTCATATGCAACTGGAGACTGTCCCAGAGGCTCTTCTCCTGGACTATTCTAGGAGCAAATTGCAATTTTCTGTAACTAAGGATGGCTGTGCATATACCCGCATTCTCACACACACACACACACACACACACACACACACACACACACACACACACATGCACATGCACACACGTAAAGGGTAAATTTAGATAAACAAGAGGGAAAAGTAGAATGACATGGGACCTTTGCATGGTAAAAATTCTGTGTGTTATCCCTGCTTTCCTGCTTTGAGGTAGCAGATTGCCCGACTCAGCAAGAAGGACTAGCTGGGATAAAGTTCAAGAATGAAGAATGTCTGTCAAAAATACTGATGCAGGAGTTTAAGATTATCAAAAGAAATTAATCTACTGCAGCATGCATGGTGACCTCTCAGTATGTTGTTTCTCTGTTTTACTACATACCATCTATCACACAACAATTAGTTTAAGCATTAGACGATATCCTCGGAAAAAAGTACGTTTATTTTCCATTGTTTTTCTTTTGTCTGAGACTGGCTGTTAAATGCAGGAACCGTAGAACTGACTGGAATGTCCACAGATGGCTACAGCAGTGTCAGTACACACAGTATGGTGTTTTCACTCAGCACTCTCCCCTGTAATGAGTTACTCCTCAGTGTGGACCTGATGAGCTGTCAAAGCCTACAGTAATTTAGTATGACCATCAATGACCAATTCTCTGATGACAACTACTGATGGGTCTCCTGTCTGTATCCTGTGAGTCTTCAGGTTTACTGTAATGGTGCAGTATTTGCCTCCCCTGTCTGTGCTGAGCTTTTGAGCGCCTCTTGAGTATCAGCAGGGGAATCAGCAGGAAGCAGCAGAAGCCTGGCTTATCTGGGGCTCGGGGTATATGTCCGCAGGAAGGCTGAGAGAGTGTGTGGAGGCTTGGTGGGGAAGGAGGAGGGGGGTTGGTAAAGATAGGGGGCCAGAGAAGGTGCCAAATGCCCTAGAATCCAGCTGAGCTCAAGGATAAGCCAAGGCACCATAGGGGGCATAGAACCAACAGCAAAGTAACAAGAATATCTTGACATTTGGTTGATCCCAACCTTAGTTTAGCATAAGCAGCAAGTTTTGTTTTTTGTTTTTTTTTTACTTTTTTGCTTTTTTCGTGGCTGTGATAAAGAACTGATGATGATGATAGTTCACGTGTGATGTGACAAAAAAAGCTAATTTGCTGTGTAGGTACATAGAAGAGGAGGGCCTTTTTAGAGAAGCCACTCTAAAACCGTCCCCTGTCGTTACTCTCTCTTTTAACTTCAAACAAGTCTTTGCTTTTTTGAAATTACAAGACACTTCCAGGGAAGAATTGCAGGAAACCAATTCACAGTCCACAGCTACATTGTTTTTTCCCACTTCCAAGGGAGGGCCTTTCTAACACTATGATGCGTCTGGTTGAGAGAGAGAGAGAGAGAGAGAGAGAGAGAGAGAGAAGAGTTCTAAAGGGTGTCTTCAGGAGGTGATAAAAAAAGGTCCCTGACCTTCTGTGAATGAAAGCTCTTCTGATTTGTGGAGCAGAAAGGGGCTTGAGGGCTGTGAGTGGGTGGTCTGAGCTAGATCCTGAGATCCTCTCTCCAACAGGGAAATTGACATAGTTTTAATGGTCAGTCTCCTCTGTCCACTATAAATCAATAAAAAAAAAAAAAACCTGAGCCCTGTTAGGACAGACAGGCTGTGAGATCTGGCCACAGTTGCTTGTACCACAGGGAAAACCTTGTGGAAAAAAAGAAAAAAAAAAGAAAACAAAAAAAAGCTCCATGTTCTTCTTCGAAGTTATACATTGCCTAAAGGGCCTGTTGGGTTAACTTGTTAACTTTTACACAACACTGCTGCCCAGTTGTCTGCTTAATCAAAAGTTGAAAAACAGAAAAAAAAACAAAAACAAAACAAAAAACAAAAACAAAACTATATTCAGTGACAATCACACATGCGTATTGGCTGTTTTATTGGATCACAAATCAACCAGAAAAGTATTATCTGGTTGATTTGTGATCCAATACAACAGCTAAAATAAAAGACCTCAGATTCTCAAACAATCACTCTCAACTGCCAGGACAATAATTATTTCACTTTATCTTTTTTTTTTTTTTTTTCATTTTCAGTTTAGATTCATATGAATGTTCTCAGCACTGATGAGCTCTCTAAATAAGTGGGGCCCACCTGGCATGCTCACTATGGAGTCGTATAGCTCTCCCTCTTTTTTCAGATAGCCAGCTTCCTGCCACGAATATGACCCCCGCTCTAACAGAGATCCAGAATAGTTGCTCCCATCTGATGGCGTAATGACCGACTGAATGAGATTCCTGGTGTAATAAGAGCCCCATTTTGACAGGGCACCACAGGACTACTGAGTCAGCCACCACATTCTGCTGCAATTAGCATCCTGTACAAGCACATTTTAATGCAAAGCCCCCCCTCCCTCCTCCTCCATACAGTCATCTGATCGTCACCCAGATGTGCCTTGTATATGAGTCTCTAAGTGCTCTGCTACACAGATTACTGTGAGTTATGCACTTATTAAAATCTCTGCTGTATTATAGCTGAATTCATTTACCCTGTGTGAAAAGCAATTGATATATATGACTTGCCTTCTCTGAAATCTTTCACTATGTGTTGTTTGTTTGATGGATAATCTTATTTATAGCGCTTATTAATTGTAAGGACTATAAATAAATAGCTAAAATGTTGCATTTTCATCTATTTACTTCTCAGCCAGCTGCTGATCTGTGAGTATATTATGCTACATTTAGAATTCTTATTTTTAAAGCGCTTAAGAACTTAACAACGTTGTCTTTTCTTTTCTGTCCAGCCATAGATTCATAAGGGATGTCTACCTCTGTAAATGTATCAAACAAACAAACAAAAAAAGACAAAGAAAGAAAGAAAGAAAGAAAGAAAGAAAGAAAGAAAGAAGAGCCTACGATCAGCATACCAATGGAATATCACTCAGTGTAGGAGCACTAAATCACAAACAGGACATAGCGACAGCATTAGTGTAGGCTGAGGTCCGAAAACACTCATGCATCCATTCATTGTTTAATCAATGAATTAATCCTTCCATTCATTCATTGATCGATGTTTACTGTGACAGATACTTGTCCCATCTGTATCGGTGAGGACATGAGAGCCATTCAATCATCTGCTGGCTAAAGAACTATGGCAGAGTAGAATCCAAAGTGAATAAACTTCAGGGTTTACTGAAAAGTCCAGCTGAGCTCAGTGAGATTGGCTGGAGAAGAGACATAATTATTCTCTTGTACTACAGACAGAAATAATGTATCTATATTTGAAACAGTACAGGAATGACCTATCAGTCTGGTAACTATCTAACTGACTCAGTATCAGGCCTGGTCTAGAAATTCGATTATATTTTACTGCAACCACAAATAAGAAGGACAAAAGAAAATGAGAGCTAAGAGGTCAGGATCAATGGAGTGAATAAACAATGTGGCAAATCGACAGGTCATAAAGACACAATATGAGCTCCATATAAACATACTACCTATGCCGTTCTATGACATGCTTCTACACACACATAAACACACACACAGAACAGTCACATGCTGCTATTTGGTACCTGGTGCAATTCCTCCAAATTCTTGTGCACTTTGAGGTCATTTTTTTCTTATTTCAAAAAGAATAGAGATGTAAGCATCATATCTACTGCTAATGATGGAAAAATAAGAGTATTGCCAATTATGAATTACCATTTAGTGAAAAACCGTAAAATGCTAATACATGTAAATAAGCAAATACTAAAATTAACTATTGAACAAACCAGTTGCCCCCATTTGAAAGCCTTAACATCTGACTGTATGAGATTCCCTGTGTTACAACAGGCCCGTTTTCAAATGGCGCCACAAGACCACAACATTCTACTGCATTAAATGTTAGAGTGAAGCCTGCAGGAGTACAGAATGAGCCTCTCTGCATTGAAATAACTGTATTCTATTGGTAGACGGTCACCACACACTGACTGTTTTACAATTCAAAAAAATCAAATGAGAACTTCTCGAGCAAACACAACAATACAGATGAGCTGGGAAAGAGGACACGATTTGTGACAAGGCATAATAAACAGGGATTTTAGACTTAAATAAAGACAAATAAAATGCAATTTCATCCTGTTTATCTGTGTGTGTGTGTGTGTGTGTATGCATCTCTCTCTCTCTATCTATCTATCTATCTATCTATCTATCTATCTATCTATCTCTCTCTCTCTCTCTCTCTCTCTCTCTCTCTCTATATATATATATATATATATATATATAAACACATATACTCACACACACACACACACCCATATATACACATACAGTAGTAATGGTAGTATCATCATCATCATCATCATCATGGTGAAGCTCCAGTGATATAGCACTTGGACCTGAAATAGAAAAAGACATATCTGCAATGCAGATTTCTGACCATTAAATCCATCTCCTTTGCACCTATGATTTCACACTCAGTTAACTTAATGAAGAGAGAAATAAACATCGAGATCACTGAGTGCAGGTGCACAAGAACAACATACACACACACACACACACACACACACACACAAGTCCATTAAAAATAGCTGATGTATTTACTTTATCCCATTGGGTATTACTCTACCATTAGTAGCAAAAGAGTAACACACAACGTAATTGGGTTTTTATTTAGATTTGAAACTGACTTTTGTTGCTGACAAGTGGACAAATTTAGTCAGCATAAAATAGACCCATCTGCAGGAAAAATGCTGTATTTACTATTTACTGGAGGTTTTGTGCTTACTGGTTTAGCAAGTGCTTGTTCAAAAATCAATATCAGTCTACTGTAAGCTTGGATAAAAATAAATCATTGTTTGCCAGTATCCTCTCAGAAAGAACATAATATTTAAAGTATCCTTGTTTAAGTAAACCATCAAAACTTTGAACACACTGAACCCCAATGGAACATTAAGCTGTATAACCTATAGCAGAAGAGCCTTAATGAGGTCTGTGCAGCAAAACAGTTTAAGAGAAATTTGCCTCAGTGAGCTGTGGAATTTTTTTTAAACAAAAGTGTGGACAGAAATTATCAGTAAGTCTTAGCGGTTTAAGTCAAAAATCAAAAGTGTAACAGTTCAATTGTTTGTTATCCACTCACTTTTGAGAGTGGATGAAAAGTATGTAAAAAGTAAATTAAAGGATGGAATTCTCCATGCTTTGCGGTAAGCATTAAAATCTCTGATCACTACAAGTTAGGACATTGTGCTTAGGACTGCAGAGTACTGCAAAGCTTAGGAGAATTCTGTAAGAGTAATCCTGCTGTTTTCAGAGTGAAATTAGCTTCATTGTGCTCAACCTAAGTCCCTCCATTACAGCTACATTCCTCAAGAAATTACCTCATATCAGGGGAGAAAGAAGGGGGAAAATACTCATGAAAAGAGGAGAGAAATCCATCTTTTTTTTTCCTTCTGAGTAGTGAACTGTACAAGAGACCTAGGTCAGTTTGGAACTTTGTACTGCAGAACAGTTAAGTGCCCAGGGTACAGTATTGGCTTTCAGTGTCATTAACTTTGCAGGGGTAAGCAGGTTTCTGTCGCCACTGACCAAATTGCTTTAAATGCAGAGCAATTACACGGTTGAGGCCAGTGCTTAAAGGATGAGGAAAGTATAGTTTCTGTGCTAAGATCCATTGTAATGGGATTATTAGAGAGTCAGTCTGAAGGATAAATTCACTCTGTGTAGAAGGTGATATATATTTCCAGTCAAAAGTCCAGTACCTAAACAACCTTCTTGTTAATCAAAGGATTACTCACTCTAATTAAAACCTGTTATTCTAAATATTCACTGACACCAAACCATCGCTTTGGATTTGGCGCTGTTTCTTCATGGTACAGATATACTGCACGTCTATATGTAAATTTTTTTCTAGGTTAATATGTGTTAACTTGAGGCTGACAGATTTGTCATAAGCATGTCTCAGTCATGCTGAGCATACCAAAAAAGCCATGCAGACACTTCCCTTTGATATATGTTTTCAGCATAATGTGCGGGTTTGAAAATCAATGAGAGACTCTCTTTTGATCGCAGTGGTGTCTCTCGTCTGGCCACACTCTATTAATAGCTTCTGCTCCCAGCATCCTGCCATGAAGGTGAGAGTCGAGTCACAGTAAACCAACCTTGCCTTAAATTCAGAGTGTGTCCTTTCATTTTCATCATGTTACTTGTCGAGAAACCCTTCTCAACTATGGTCATTCCATTTTCATTACTTCTTATCATTAAATATGAAACAGAATATAAGCATTTGTATCATCTGGAAATTAAAAAAAAAATGCACAAGTTATTTTAAATCATGACATCAACAAATTAAGGGTATGAATTTATTTCAAGGACATTTAACTAGTCACAGGAACTCTCCATACATTTGTTTGAATACACAGAGTGTTTGACACCAGATAATGACAAAGACACGTTGTCCTCAAATGCATATGGAGAATGTATGTATTTTAATGTAGGTAAGCGTCATGTGTTTGTTGACCATCCGTATGTAAAAGGACTAATCTGACCGTACATGCTGTGGTCCATCATGGCTAGTTCACTATATTAGCCAAATGGATTTGACTGTGCACAGTCCGATTGCAGAGGAGAGCAAACCATCAGTTCCCTTTGACTGGAGAGCCTTTGTAACTCAACAGCAATGCATTCCAGGGGTTCCACTCTACATTTCTGTCAATTCTTCCTCAGCACAGGCTTGGCTGCTGTCAGGGAGGCCTGATTCCCTTGTTATTTTGATCTTGTCTGTAAGACTGGCGCTAGATCAGGAACTCTGGGGAGACAATAAAATCATCTAGCCAGTCCAGTTAGAGGGAAACGAGAGCTCCCAACTGCGTAACAAACTCTTTGAGATACTGACATTCTTGCTTATTTGTTTCCAGGAGATCTTGAAGGTGTAGCTGAAAGGAGTGTGATGTATATTTAATGACTATTGCATTTATCTATAATGGATATATAGATCTGCTATACTGCATATGAATTGTTTATAGTTGGACATTAATTATTGACACTAACAATTTCTCCTTTTTTGTTTCTAAATTGCAATGCTTTGTGAGGAAACTAAGGGGTGGAGATTGTACATCAGTATGAGAAAGTATGGTTGTTTTTTTGTTTTTATTTTTTATTTTTTTCTTGAAAAGATGAAACAATAACAGCAAGTTAGCCAAGCACTATGGGATGTACACGGACCATTAGCACCAGAAAAACAACAAGTTAATGGTATTTTCGGAAACCACTGTCACGTTAAGATACATCTACAAGTTAGAGGGAAATGCTATTACCATGTTTGAGGATGTCTTTGACCACTTTGGGGTAAGCATAGTACATGTTTCATTCACAAGAACTACTAGACCATGATTAAAAATTCACCATGGATTTGGATTTAGGCTCAAAGCTTCTTACTTAAACCCTATTTGTTTGCTGGATAGACAGGAGCTGAGAAGCCGGAGGCGAGTGTGAAATTCCATAGAGTCTCTCTCAAGATGTGTAGGCTGTTGATGGACAGGTCTTCACCTAGGCAACCTGGCACTCTGACCCTCCTGAAAATACGGGCCACGATTTGCATTTTGGCACCCCAGGGCAAAATTCATTTAGATGTGAATCATTAGCCACTGATTGCAACCACGCAAAATTATGTTTCATTGCATTTGCAATTTGATATTGAAATTGCTTAATTGCTCATTCAGTTCATCACGTCTCTCATTCGATATGTGGAGGAAAAAAAAAAAAAAATAGGAAAATCTCCTCAGTGTCTAGGGCTCTTTGTTTTTAAATGGAGATTCAGGGACCTTAGCTGTGGAGGTAGGTTGCCATGAGTGAAAAGACAGGCGCCACTGACAGTTTTCTTTATCTCTGCGTATATTAATATCAGAACTAGGTAGGACACTGGTAGAAGAGGAAGGAGTAGGGGAGGAGGGGAAGGGGATTGAGCAAATCTATCAAAAACCTTGCAGCATAGCATTCATTAAACCAAACCTCCTCTAGTAACCCGGGCTTCCTGTAAAGAGCACTGAGGGGGTTTGATGTGCTAATTATTTACTGAAGCAGCAGAGACTTTCAAATTAGACCTCGTGCTGATGCAAACTGTGAAAGCTTGCCCTAATGGGGTAACCCGGGTAACATATGAATTGAGAGAGAAAGCAGGGGACACAGGAGATTACAATGGTCACAGTGCAGGGAGCATTGGAGAGGGCCTCTATACTGAACAAGAATAGGAGGGGCCAACAGAAACCCAGAACAGTATTAGATTACAGATGCATATGAATGGGCAGCAGGCTGTTGCTGGTTTGGCTAAAACTGCATTGCCCTTAAGCTATTGTTCTTAACTACTTCAGTAAAGCCTAAGTGACGGCCACAGGGGGTCTTGAATGTTTTCTACCGTTATCACTTATTTGATAGAGAGTTAGTAAAGAAAGGGAAAATAAAAGAAAGCAGGGGCTTGCACCCATTCATTCTTGAACAAGGAGTTTGGTTTGTATAACTGCCGAATGAACAGCATTTTGGGTCAAAATCCCACACAGAGAAAATTCAAACAAAAAATACTATGCATATTTTGCATACAAATATGTGTACATACTTTTAGACGTTTTTATAGACACACACACACACACACACACACACACACACACACACAAATAAATACACACACATACATACATACATACATACATACATACATACATACATACATGCACACATACATACATACATACATACATACATACATACATACATACATACATACAAACAACAAAATTTTATGTTAGCTGCAGGAGGAGGCAATTATCCACGCCGGGTAATATAAGCCTGAAAAGAAGAAGTGAAAAGGGAGAAAGCAGAGGAAAATTACATACCTAAATCCATGCAACTGGGCAGCCACCCAAACAGACTTTTCCTGGTGAATGCAAAAACATACATGGGAGCAGTAACCAGTAAAACTCTAATATTGCTTTCTATATGATCAAAGACAGTGGATTACCTGGAGTTTTCAAATTCATTTCAGTTTATTTTTAGCCCAAGACCAAAAGACTAGGCACTGTATAACATACATAATCTAGGTACTGTATGTTCTTCCTAAAAGCCAGAAGAAAACAGATCCAGTTTGTTTAAATACGGGAGTACAGGGTTCCCAAGCAACATTAAACATGGTATCAATTTCAAAACCCCAAAAAAGATTTTTTGAAGAACAAATATTTAAAAAACAAACATGTCCCAGATCTTTCGACAGATGTAATGGAAATGTAATGTAATGGTGCGCCATATTCAGGTAAGCATGCAGTTAGATTAAGATTACAGACTGCTGTCTGATGTAGCTCAGTCAAAACAGCCTAAAGGTCCAAACCTGACTAAAATCAAGCCAAACGTTTACACAGCAGCTGTGCATACAAGAGATTACTTCATGGGCTTGCAGATTTGACTGTGATTCGTTAACCCTGAAGACTTCGTGTCCCGCTTGCCGTTTCAGGGAGTATCTTAAACCTCGGCCACAAAATACGTCATACGATCCTGTTTCTTTCATGGTAGCAATGTGGCTTTCATCCCAGATCCCTCCAGGGATGTCTTTAAACCACAGACGTCTATCTTTTTTTGGTTTGAGTCTTTCACCAAAACCAATTTCAGACAGGAGCATGACAACCAGGCCGCTTTCCCTCAGTGAAATATGTTAGAGTCAATCTTCTGGCAACTCTTGAGCTTGTGCAACTGTAACTGTTCATTCCCTTTCCTCTGCTCTGTAGTGACCAGAGATATTACATAAAACTGAAACTAGGTGGAAATTAGTACTCAGGTATATCAGTACTGTTTGAAAGCTATATGAAACAGAGCATTTTTCTTAATATTATTGCCTCCTCTAAGAGAAACAATGTCTCATCCGTTATGTAAGTACAACACAACCCAGTTTTTGTTGTACCTTTAAATGTGATTTAAAATATTGCTCATAAGACTGATAAAACGTATTTGTGAAAACGGTACTAAAGTGGTTCGATGTCCTTGGCAAAACATTTGCACTGCAGTGAAGCCTTTTGCAAGGTTTATTTTAACTGTACTTAAATAATCACTGTATCTTCATAGCTATTTCACTATGTGGGGAGAAAAAAAAATATTGCTGAAGAGTACCTTGAGCTGTACAGCAGTTTTGCACACTTCACTACAGTTTTGACAAAGTAAAACAGAGCCCGGGGTTATAAATGGACATTCCGAGTCACAGCAGATGTGGGCAGCCTCTGGCAAGAGACATTGCAATGGCTTTGCTTCTTCATCTCTGAACCCGTCAAGGCAAATCCAGCTTAAGTCATGTTTACATTGAGTGAATGACCCTCTGCAGGCTGAGGTGGTGGAACATCATGGGGGGGTGAGGGCCTTCCATATCCTTTTCACAAATGGAAGGACATGGTAAATATCAGCAGAGCAGATGGGACCAACACACACACACACACAGACACACACACACTCTCTCTCTTTCTCTCTCTCATCCACCCTTTCTCTCCCTCTCTTTCTTTCTCTCTCTCCCAGTGTAAAGGCCAACAAATGGAAACCCATCAACACTGAGAGAAATCGCCCTGGGCCACAACAAGGACACGCAGTCTGGTTATGAGGACAATTTTACAAGTGAATTTCACTGCATGGTTATTAGCCTGTACACAAACACATACATGGGAAAAGACTTGTGTATGTGTGTAAATATTATGGTTGTCTAGACATTACAGCTGTCATAGCCATAGGCGTTTTGCATTATAGCCAATATTTGGAGCCACAGCATTCGATATGTCAAAAGAGATGTTGCACAGCATTAAGAAAATATATTGGCATCACTTAGCATTAATGGATGGAGCTTTATTTTTTGTTCTTGATTTAACATTGCAGTGTGGGAGATTAAATATAGCTAAAGGTAAGAGTCAGATGACTGTGTATGGATAATTAAAGCCGAGCGTTTACAGTTAAAGTGAATAAGAGGAATAACAGCCAGAGAAAACCTCTGGATGACTCATTAGGTGTTTTGGTAGATGCAAAACTCAATTAAGAAAAGAGGCTAATGAGACAGAAAACTATTTGGCAATGCTAAGTCTTTCTAAAGCCTTTCCTTTTTTCCCTCACACATCCGGTATGGTCATGTTTCCAGATCTGAGGATAGCACAAAAAGCGTGTTTTTTTTTTGTTTTTTTTTTCTGTTCTGTTTTCTGTTTTGTCATAGGACGGAACAGTTATCCATACTGTTATGTTGATATCACACAAATTTACTTTGCAAATGTTTTTTATCAAAACAGATGTTCCCAGTTCAGTATCTAAATTATGATTTTTATCCCTTAACTGGCATGACTGTTCTACTCTCATCCTCTGTATCATTCATAAATAAAACACAGCCGTGCAAGTGTGTGCCATGGCTATTGAAAATAAATCCATGTGTCCATATACAAATCGTCTACAAACCAGAAAAGACTTCAAGTCAGGAAATGATTCATGTCTCTCTCTCTCTCACTCTCTCTCTCTCTCTCTCTCTCTCTCTCTCTCTCTCTCTCTCTCTCTCTCTCTCTCTCTCTCCCCTTGGTTTTTAGCATTTTCGTGAGTTGAGCTTGCTACATTTGAGGGTGTATGAAAGCGTCTTCAAAATTAAGTGGTTATTGTGCACGTCACACAAGTTGTGTGTGATTATAGACTTTAATGGTGTTGTTTTTAATAAATATCTTTTAAATAGTTGATGTAATTGAAGTGTGATCTACAATCCCATTTGGTCAGTGACTGATCAGTATATCAGAATGCATTGTTAACTGCACAGAGATATTAAGTCTTGATATAAAACTCTTTCTTTGGTTACCAGGGATTTAGTGTCTGATTTAACTGAAACAACTAATTTATATTTAAGATTTTTAATAGAGACCCCTTAGGCCACAAAACCCAGACACCCACAGGAACACTGACAGTGAAAAAATATTCATGTCCTTAAAAAACACAGAAGACAGGGCATTGCACTAAGCGACCACATAGCAGAAAACAAATATGTCAAGAATGGCCAACCAGCCACAAACAGCATAGCAGATCTCTTGCACGTCTCACACTTTTGTTTTGTTTTTTTAAAGAGGTGGAGATGTTCCTCAATGATATGCAAATACATAAAAGAGAATAATATATATTCCCACAAATGACATCAGACAATTTGCCCATAGGTGAAGTGACAGTCACGGTGATACAGCAGGGAATCATAAAACTGTGATGTCATGCACAAAGTCTAGACTGTGACAGGGAGAATGAATTGTTCTGCTGAAATCATAAAAGTCATTATGACTGCTTGGTAGCCTACAGCACAGAGACACTCTGACATAAATGCACAAACTCTAAGCCTTTGCCCTTGGGTAAGGTTTTCAAGAACAACCCATGTGTGCTTTTAGCAACGAGCAAATCTGAAACTCCTTTGGCTTACCAGCTCCCTTGCAGAGGGCTTTGTTCGAGTGACACGAATGGCATTTGGCCATGACATCATCGGTCCCATGAATGATTTAAGTCTCTGTAAATTGAAAATAGCTTTTCTTTTGTTACAGCAGATTCCCCATACTGGACTTTGTAGATGGTATCTCATTTAAATTCTTCTGAGCATTCTGAATATCCATTTATTTCAAAGGGAAATGGACGCAAATTTCAACGGTTCACTAATTTCATTTCACTGCATTCCAATGACATTAGCCCAGAGCAGATATTTCAGTGCAATGCAAAAATCAATGTTCAGATCCTATTGGGAGTCACCTGAAAATCCATTAGTAACTTTGACCAGCAGGTCAGGTAAAGTAATAGCCAGATAAATGTTTTATTACACATTCTTACAGACCTAATGGCCAAACTAAACACAGACACTCATGCATGTCAAGTGTCCATCACAGTCACTCTCAGATGACGTCACATATGAAGGATTTCACACCTGGGATAATGTTACTTACTTGTGTTAAGAACTGAGGCTTTTTCTGTCGCCTGTCTGAAAGTGATCAGCCAAACACCCCTTCACAGACATCTCAGGCTCAGGAGACACCCCTCCAGGACTGAGAACTAGGATGAGGAGTAATTCATTACCTACTGAAACATTTGTCTGGTATAATCTGTTAACTCACTCAGTTAAAATTCACATCAAGTTATAACTGACATAAAAAAAGGCATACACTGATCAGTTTGCACTATTATTTTGCTGGCCTAGAAATTGAGAATAGATGCTGTTTGAATCTAACTAGCACTACTACTAATCAGCAATTCATGGCAGTTCAGAATGATCTTAGAAAATTATAGCTGATGATATCAAAATTTAGAGGCTAGCTTTATTTATGTTTGTGATCATGTAACCAATACATAATAAAGAATAATAAGGTATCTAGTGGCTTTAATGCAATGAATTTTGATATATTTTCAAAACTCGTTAATGGGATTTGTATGTTCAGGAAACAGTCTTAAGATATGTGCATGGTGGAGTGCAGCTGGCAGCACAGTAGCCTTCTCCTCCTGTAGCTAATTCATCTTAGTACAAAAACACAACATTTGAATAATGTTTCTATTACCTCTTAGGTCTACTCAGTGTCTTGTAAGAAAACATATTGCATTTAACTAACCTTGTTAAACTCCAAAACAAGTCATTGAAAATTTAATTTGATTCAAGGGTAAATTTGGACTGATGGGCAGTGCTTACTGGCAGCTGTAGGGAAGCCATGCTGTGTGCCTGCTGCTCACTCTGTAACAGCCCACAGAATCTCACCAATCAAATTGCTTAGCTTCCAGAGGGCGCAAAATTTGATTTCTTAAAGGAGCAGTATCGTCACTGAGAAGAAAAAAAAAACACATACAACACTCTGCTCTACTTGAATGCATCTGAAACCAATAACTGATTCTGAAGTTTTTAAGCTTTGCAATGTGCATGTCAGGGCTATGTATTGTTTAGAGAAATATAATGTATACTAACCTGTGTTTGAATATTCTAAGGAGATTTCTAGGTCATAGTTCATGAGTCCCCAATACTACACTTGCCGCAGTTATCATTTCAAATTGAACACGATTCAGTTTCACCATCAGCAAATATACCCAGGCCAATGTAAGACCCATTGAGCTACAATTTTTCATACCCACCCAGAACAACAGTGATTACTTTTTGTGTTGAAAAACTGAGAGGACATTCAATGGTGGTATGTCTTTGTTTATTAAAAGATGAATGAAAGAGAGGTTCACACTTGGAATGCGAGGTAACTTCTGCCTAGTATTCCATTTCCCTTGGCAAAGAGTTTGTTCATATTCCAAATCATGTATTCAAAACAGACTTCATATGTAAGACCCACATAAAAATAAACAAAATCTGTTCAAGTGCAAGAAACAAAATACAGGTTTATGGTTTGTTTTTAGAAAAGAAGGCAGTCTAAGTTCAAAACAAAGTGTTTCATTTTATGAAACAAAGATATGGAATGTATTTTTTTTTTAATCTTTTTTTTTTTTTTTTTGCTTGTTTGTTTCTTTTTTTTCTGCCAGACCACCCACATTAAATACTACTTGCCCATTTGGCACATTGTTTTCTTTAACTAGGTCAATTTTATACAAATCAGTCAATCTGTGAGGGATGTCCAGTTTTGTGGGTTAATTTGAAATCAAAAGTTGATTTTTTCTTTCTCTCTCCTTAGAAACGAATTACTCCATGAGGCCATATTCATTCGTGTTCTATCAGTTCCAGCTGATTAAAATTCTTTATTACTGTAAAGACAGACATCAGCATTATGACATGTAATGATAGCGACAGTGCACAAGTCTGCCACTTCATTATTTGCTACAAAAATGTAGATGGTCTGCATTTTACGAGGAAATACATATTGCACAAAAAAATGAGGGGGGAAACAATATGTGCCATAAAAAAAAAATACAAAAGAAAGAAAGATAGAAAGAAAGAACGACAGAAAGAAAGAAAGAGAGAAAGAAAGAGAAATCCAGTTTCACACCTGCGATTTGGGACCCATCCACATATCACGAGTATGATATACATAAACTCCTAACTTTTCTATTTTACAGCACATTTACAATCTTGAAACTAGTACCAGCACTGAGGTATACCTCCCCACAATGCCATATGTTCTACAAATACTCAACAAATCTGATCTACAACTGTACAAAACCTAGCTTAAAATCACAAGGCATTTTGATGCAAGTTTTAATTTAACTTAATCCTTAAATCAGGACTCCCTTGCATGCTAAAACAAATGATAAAGGGAAGAAGTGCCTGAAACTCACTGAACGCCCAGTAAGAACATTCCCTTTAAACTGTACAAAAATATGCCTGAAAATAGTTTGCTTTCTTTTAAAAAGATGAGGTCTGTTATGTATCAAAATGTTTCCTCCAACACCTGCACTCTGGAGAGGTCTAGGCTGCTTAAGTTTCGAACCAGTAGGTAAACAGAATCAGTTACAAAAAGAAACATTTGCGGTAAATAGAAATGACAAAAGATTTTTTTTTGTTTTTGTTTTTTTTTTTTAAAGTAACATCCTGAACAAAGTCAGTTCACAGATTTGCTTTGAGTCAGTCCACAGTCTAACGTTTTCAGCTCCCTGCAGTTAGAAGAGGGTAAGATGCATAGAAGTTCTCAGATTTTCCTTTTACGGTCCGTTTTAGTTGAACAGTAATTGTAGACCTACAGAAAAATCCATAAAACCCTGTCATGCTGCCAGTAAACCGTCTGCAGGCTTTATTTTTTCCTCTTTTTTGCTACAGTACCAGCTTCGTACGCATCTAATTCCTCAAACCTCACTCCGCCTCCTTCCCCTAGCCCCTAGATACACACCACAGAAGCCTGGGTAAGACACAACTTGTACAGGACATACAATTTCTTTTCTCCTCAGGTATAACTCGGCGATCTTTAAATTTAGTACGTGAATACCAAGTCAGAAAAGTTCGCTTCGAGCCAGTCCCCTGCTATCATCTCACTGAGCTCGGGCGTGCAATAGTCTGGAAATTCAAAGTGAGAGCCGAGACTGCCCTCACTGAAGGAGTCCAGATCTTTATCCACCAGAGAAAGGGAGAGATTTCCTGAATTTTGGTTGCCCAGCTCCGTTCCTTGTGTAGAAGGGGCGAAATTTACACTGAAGTCAAAAAGCAAGTCGTCCGCGTCTTCGCTAGAGCTGGAAGATGTGGAAACTGACCTAGATGATGCTGGTGAGACGGAAGCAGGATACATTGTGCTCTGCTTGGTAATATTCTTGAAATTGTAAAACAGTTTGTTCGGGGCTGTATTTCTGACTTCTTCGTACATGCTCGCCCCCTCGGATTCTGCAGAGGAACTCAAAGTTGGACTTGCAGGAACTTTTGCTACACTGTACGGTCTCGTTTGCTCCTCGTCGTCTTGTTTAATCCGGACGCGAAAGTCCTCCTCGTAGTCATCGTCGTCATCATCATCAGTGAGTTCACTTTTAACAGTCTTTGAAACTTTCATATTTTTAAATACATAGTCATCTCCGTATCCGTGAGTCGCTTTTGAGCCCGGCTTACTAGACTTCAGTTTAGAACACTTCTTCCCAGAGGTCTTTGCCATCTTGTGACAAGACTTCTCCGGAGACGGTGCTGATGGTTTTGAGCTGTCGAGCTTTGGTTTCTTCTTGGGTCTGTATTTGTAATCAGGATAATCAGCCATGTGTTTCAGTCGGAGTCTCTCCGCTTCCCTAATAAAGGGAATCTTTTCACTGTCCTTCAACATTTTCCAACGTTTTCCCAGTCTTTTGGAGATTTCTGCATTATGCATGTCCGGAGATTGTTCCATGATTTTTCTCCGTTCGATTTTAGACCACACCATAAATGCGTTCATGGGTCTTTTTATGTGCCCAGTGGCTGTCTTGCACCAGTCAGGGTTCATCGGTCCGGGACTGCAAGCCATGAATTCACTTTCATCTGAGTCGGTAGCCTCCCTGGACATATTACTCTCCGTCTCGCTGTGCTCCGTTTGCTGAACCATGGTCTCTTTCTAATGTTGTCTGCCACAGCTGAGCCGCAGCGATGTCAGTCAGCCCACAGCCAAATCTGTTGGCAGTTTTCACCTATATGTTCACGTTCAGAGTATCGAGCTCGCCACTCTTTCCAGAGTTACAAACTGCCTTCTTAACTAGTTCTTAGCGTTTTCATGTGAATTACGTCATTCGTAATGATCCAATCACATCGTCTCCACTCCGCCCAACAGACTCCATACAGTCCCTTAACCCTTTCCTCCGCTCTCTGCAGTTCTCATTGGAGGTCGGATTTGTAGGTTGTCGTAATACACGAGCGTCTGGCTCAGCTGTGGGCTAGACAGGCTTTAGACAGAGACCATGCGAGGATGTCCGAGTGAAAGTGCAAAGACCCGAAGCGCAGATAAATTCGAAACGTCTCTAATTTTGCGCGCAAATTGCAAGGTCCAGTGATACAAGAACGATTTTGAGATCTGACTTATTTTCATCTTTCCTCTCGAAACCCCCATGGCTTTTCTTTTTTAACATAGCCTATAATATGATACTGAAGGTGGCGCTTGGACACTGTTCCTGTGTGTGTTGTCTGTTTCAGCAGCAAGGGTGTTACATTACCAGGAAAAAAAAAAAACATTTTAGTGGCTCATTATTAGCGACTTTTCCTGTAGATATTTAGGGACTAACACCGCACTTTTTTCCCCTCAGTGATTTCCTCCCATAGTGACTGGTTTTGATACGTGTCCCTTTGAACTACAAAAAATCAGTATAGTCAGATTAGTATAAGGAATTCATGCAGCAGTGCCAAATAGAGGATTGCTTGGGAGCTGGAGTCTTTTCATATGCCATAACAACCTGAACACATGTGCTAGTATTATAAACAGGAGTTTCAATTCTCATACCTAATGTTGCTGTGTTAGGGGCCAAACTCTGCCTTTGTAGACTGTATGTCCAACAAGCTACAAGGCAGCTCAGAGTGATCTTGAAAACTACATTTGATAATAGTTTCTGTTTACTCTGTCCCCTAGAGGGCAATGATCCATCCAACCCATCAGCCCTCCCACCCCCCACTCCATCCTACACACACACACACACACACACACATATACATGTACACACTACGAAGTGACACAAATGCCCTAGAAATTGAGTCACTGTTTCGGCTTTCTTTAGATTAACTGCTAAAATATCTCACACTGTTTCAAAATAAACAGTTTTACATTTTAAGAGGTATTGAACTCACCCAATATTACATTTTTGTCTTTCTGATATATTTGTCCCATTCTTTTTTTGCCAAAAATCACTTGCTGAAAGAATGTTATGTATGTCCTTAGAGCTTGTTGCTTTGTTGAAGATGTGATACTTTTCACAGAATTAATAACTGATGTATACAATTTATTTACAACTGAATGTCTCAGTGTATTTTTTAGAGTTGAGCTGTTTATCTGTCGTTATCAAAGCTTAGTGCCATTTCTTTCAAAGGAAATGTTGAGTATCCTCTTTTTCCTCTGCCCTGTGTGATAGACTCCTGGATACTGACAAGCTTCAGTCTTGGGTTTGGATCAAACAACCAAATTCTGAGGAAAATGTACATTTCATTGACCCTTAAAGAAACCTAGTTAACATCCTTAGAATGATGGGGTAGGGTGGGATGCTTTCTGTGTGATTCAAGCCAGTCTGATGAAACAAAGAAAGTCATAAGAAATAAAGTATAGAGAAGGCAGAGAGAAAGAGAGAGAGATACATTCAAACATTATGTTCTGTATTGAATTTGGATGTTTGGGGCTGAGGGTGGTTTTGAAATACAAGAAGTGGACATGCATAACATTGCTCGGTAAACCTGGTATCTTCCCTTGCTGTTGTTCTGTGTATGTTGCATCATGTCTGTGTTGGGTGTGAAAGGCAGGGCCTGCCAGTTTAATGGTGGTCATGTGTGTCTGCTGTGGTTGCTGTTGGGCTCCTCATCAGCATGCCTCATTATTGACTGTGAATGAGGTGAGAGTGTCAGACGGTGCAGAAGTATGAGTCATGCAAGGGAGGGGCTTTGCGCAGAGAAATACGACCCCCCCCCCTTTTTTTTCTCCACCACCACCATTACCAACTGCCATTCTGCACACACACACCAGCAGGAATGTTTTGAGTCAACAGAGAGATAAGGCACAGTCACCAGTCCACATTTCATTTCCAAATATATCTCTGTATATCTTGATGTCCATGTACATTTTTGAAAATCTTACCTTCACTGTTATGTATCGTATTCATAACTACGAGTATTATATGATAGACTGATAATATATCTATACATACAAATATAAATTCCTTTGATTGTATGTGTGGTGTTTTTTCTTGCTTTTTCTCCTATGCTTTTGAAGACAATTTTATATTGAAAATCTACTGTGTGCTCTATAAAGTTTTCAGATTCAAACACCGAAAGGTATTTCAGAGGAATAAATATCCCCACTTGCTTATCTAAAACCTCCCTGAAGCAGCTGCTGTTCTTACAAAGGAGCAGTGAAGCGTTGGATCAATACTAACCCAGACTAGGGGCTATCTGATTCTAGAAAGGCAGAGACTCATCTCTTTCTGCATAGCCTGCAGACAGGTGTGCCTCCTCTCACAGCTATCTGATGGGTTAACAAAGGCAAAGGAAAAAGAGTTGTTGTGGTGGTACATACAGACGCAAATTAAGTTCTCAGTTGTACCACACATTCCTGAATATTCTGTCTCCTGTAGACAATACTTATTGCCACAACTGGATGTTTTCATGCTGATAGTTTGAGTGGCAACCCCAAAGCATTAAATTTGTTATGGTAACCCTAAAAGAACCAAGAGTCATGCATCCCCTAAAGTGAAAAATGACCTCATGCAGAAAAGACTTCTCATGTGTGAAGACTAAAGAAACTCTAATATTGAGAGCTGGTAAGAATAAGTTGTGAGCTGAAATAATGTTATTACATGCAAACATGCTTGTCATTTAGAAAAGTGATAGTGTTAGAAAAAAAAAGAAAATAGCATTGTTAAAAAGAGTATCTAACAAAAAAAAACTCTTTATAATTCCATGAAGATTTTAAGTCTCTCTTGTCTTTTAATATTTAATCAGGCTGCCACTGAGATACAATTACACATTTGTCCTATTCAGACATCTCTTGTTTTCGTTCCTTTTTTCACAGACTTTGCAGCGAACTACAGGCTTGGTTTGTCCTTGACTCCTCTATGCTTTTTTTTTTTCCCAAGGAGAGAGAGAGCAAATAAATCTATCAGGTTGTTGCCTCACATTCTTGAGTCAATGCAAATGTAGCTCTTTGGTGTCAAATTCTTTGTTGACCTCCATGATGCTTCCACACACTCAAGGTCCAGTGCTTAGCAGATACTTGATACTGGAGTATCTTGTCATGAATGTAAACAGCTGACGGTCGACACTCCTCTGGAATGTTTGTCACATGGAACACAAACACAACCAAAAGCCAATGTCTGCTTCATCTTGAGTGCTCATTTTCTCCCCACACAAGTATGTCACACTTTTCCAGCACACTTCACTGCTGACAAACGATACTCGAAATCAAAACTATCAAAGTATAGAGGAGAGTACAGCAGGAAAAAAAGAAACCTGTAAAAAGCACAAGAACTTTAACTTGGAGTTACTGTTGTAAAATTTGGAAGTCAGCCTGTGGAGTTTACTGAGAAAACATGTTAAGCTTCTTGTTGAAGCCCCACTGCCTCCACTTCTTATAGGAGGAGAGCCATACAAGAGTGTGGGAATGTAGGATGAAAAAAAAAAAAAAAAAACATGGGGTTGGGTCATCACCCTATTCCCTTTTCTCAAGAAGACTCCAACTCCTGAACACCCTGACTTTTCACTTGTTGTCATTTCTTTACAGTCTCAAGTCTCCCTGATTGTACTGTGGCATTAAAGAAAACATTCTCATTGTACGTTCACATGGGTGTGTTTGTGTCCACTTTGTCTTGGCCTAATAAACATCTATTGAAAATACCCCTCAGGGCCCCAGTCCTTCCTAATGAGAGTGTGTTTAGTCTAGAGAGATTGGCCTAAATGCTGATGGATTGCATGGTTATGGTTTAACTTCCCTAATAACATGGTAAACCACTGGAAATTTTGTACACTTTCGCTGGGGCAAATGGTACAAGAGGGTTAAAAAAGAAGTTACTTTGCCAACTTTCTCTAACCGGTTGTTTGGATAAACACCATGAAAGCATGTTTTACACAGGTGATATAAATGAAAACATTTAATCAGGAAAATAAAGCACACTACAGACAGAGTGGATTAGTGAGTGTGCCGTCTCGTGTTGTATGTAATGCATGGCGGTGTATGATGATGCAGTCAGTATGTGGAGATGAGTGGCACATCCCACTCAGACATATCGTGCGTTCTCATGTTTGACTAGTTTATGATCTTAACACCACAGGCTAAATTGTGACAGTTCAAAGCAGCCTCATAGAACACATGGCCTTCAGGCACAGTTCAGGCAACACTGTGTAACAGGCTTTGCCCCTGTAATTAGCACCTTTAAATAAACCAAAATTAAAGGTTAGGTTTGCCTATGATATCAAGGATTTTTTTTGTTCCTTGGGTTAGGGGCAAGAATAGTTTATAATCCAACTTACAACTTCACAATACAATGTTATTGATCTTGTTCTTAGCGTCACAAACTACAAGATCGCACACCATTGGTGCATTGTCACTATACTGGTGTAACCTTGTTAAACACCCCCCCCCCCCCCCCCCCCCAAAAAATAAATAAATAAATAAATAAAAGAAAATAAAAGAAAATTGCAGTTCAGTCTAGCCAAGCACTTTCCTAACTGCATGGCCTGTGGTGATGGTGGCATCAAAATATGAGATGACCTCTTGTATTTTGAAGGCCATCGACATGCATGGTTCTCACCACCAGAATATAATCCATTTCATCCAGAAAGAAACACACATTATACTTTCACCATGTCGCAGAGCTTTGCTCTCTTTTATACAAACCCACAGAAACCGCAGTGTGTAAATAAAGAAAATTCAATACTGAGTTCTGCTTTAATGGTGTTGTTATTGCCTTATGCTCTTGTTGAACTCAAATAAACAATAAAAACCAAAGCATGTAACACACAAATAACAGCTCATGCATGAAAACTGCACTTAGCAGCAAAGAACAGAGAGTAAAGGATACAATTACTGTGTCTGTAATCCGCAAAGCAGCAATTATGCATGCAAAACAGAATTACAATCTTATTTGTTCAAATAAATTGATATCGAATATCCTGATACTTTATTCAGGCATCCACCACACCAAGCTGATGTGGATACATTCTAAAGCTAATGGTGTTTTCATGTCCTGGTAAAGAAAATGGAAAGATTTTTTTTCCCCTTTCATTTCATGCACTCATTATTACATATGCGTATGTTATGCGTATGCACTCTACATCAGAGACCTCTCAACTGTGTCCCCTCCATATGGCAACCATATTCATACGCTAACCAACTCATCCTGCATGTAACTCTCAGGATGTCACAGATTGGCAGAGCAAATGATTTCCTGTCCTGTGTTAAAACCATGCCACTATAGCATTATGAGGTTTCATCCATCTCAAATGTCACTTTACGTTCATAACACTACACATGGCCAAATCATTCATCCATCTATTTATTTTCTTCCAGTATTTGTTTCTATAATCTATACTTTATTTGTACAAGTCTAAGACTGATATGTAAATTAAAAAAAAAGAAAGAAATTCTACTCAGTGTTTATTAAGCCATTTCAGATAGCTTCCATTCAGTTAAGTATCATTCGTATAGTGGTTTTTACCATAGACATTGGCATAAAGCAGTCTTTCACGGGATCCCAGGTCTGTGGAATCCCAGTGCGCAAACTTAAGGTGACAGTGGGAATGGAAAACTTCCATTGGCCTGGAACATGCTGATCAGAAAGACATTTTTTGGAAGTAAAGGTGTAATACTTACCAAAGTGAGTAGTATTACAAAGTCACATAAGCACAAAACTCAGTCGTCTAATTACAAAAGCTGGAGGACAAACAGCACGAAAGTTAAAGAATGATAGTATATAGCTATTCTTAATTCATACCCAAACCTCTTGACAATCTTTACTAATCTCATTATAAGTGTCTGTTTAAAAGGCATGATTCATGTTAATGGGACACAGTTTCCTGCTGTAGCTTCTCCCTCCACAAATGGAAACATATGAGAAGGTTTCGCAGAACAGACGCTTTTATTTTAACTTGGGCAAAAGGGGGGGGGGGGGGGGGTCAGCTACAGCGCGTCTGATCATTTCAAGCTCTGACAGAGGAAATTGTTCAAAAGTGAGTGTATTTTCACAGCAAATCTGTTCAATGTGACCACAGCTCTACTTAATGGACTAATGGGCTACGAGACTGCTAGCTGGTCCTGCGGGTTGTCCTCATGAACAAAAGCACCAACAAACATCTGCACTAAATAAATATTCACGTGTCATTTAATTCTTTTTTTTCTTTCTTTCTTTTTTTCCTCTTTAAAATGAGCTCTGGACTGTCAACTACTAAGGAAAGTGGAGTGAACTGAGGGGTTAAAAAGATCTTTGTCTTACTTTGGGCCATATTTTGATGATAAAGAGCTTCAGCTCAGGATTAATGTTTATTACACCGTCTTATTTGATTGTTGCAGCTGAATGTAATGTTTTTTTTTTTTTTTTTAATTTTCAATGACTAAGGCCCCACTCAATTTTCAGGAAATCAGACCATAATGCATACACTAAGGTGTTAAATTGTTAACCACGACACAATTCACAGAGCTTAATTACACAGTGTGCATCTACGTCTCATGTTTCCAAGCCAAGATATGTAAAACACTATTTTACATAGTGAAGTATACAATAAAGTTATATTAGTGTGTGTTCTAATGATGATTACTGACAAGCTTACAGCCCCAGATCTGAGCCAATAAAAACTTAAATGGTAAAACAAAACTTTTAAGTTTTCAGCGTAAGTTTAAGTATTCATTTTTCCTTCACCCTTACAGCATATGATCATTTGCAATGCAAAGTCCACTTTGGGAAAACATTGCCTGTGGACAAACTGAGAACCCAGACTTTAATCGTATGAACACCATTGGCTTTGGTAAAGATAAAAATGTCAATGAATCAATGAATCAATCAATCAATCAATCAATCAGTCTGTCTGTCAGTTAGTGAAGTCTGTCAGAAACCAACTTTGTATGATTTTTCACTCAGAAAAAAAGAGATTTTAGTCACAGTTGGTAGATGACTGTGATCTTAAACTTGGTTTTAAACTGTCCATGTTTCCAGTCACCTCAGGTCAAGACTTCTTCAACAGTAACTCAGGCATCAGAAACAATTCACATTTGCTTTCCAGAAAAGCTTTTTTTCCCCTTTTTTTTGGGGGGGGAGTTACATCATGCTCACTTCATGAAGACATCAAGCTTATCAGACTCTTTAATAGTGGTTTGTAATTTGTTCAAAAAAATGAATTAAAATGCAGACATAAATGTGTTCTCCTAAGAGGTGAATTTAAATTCCATTAATTGCTACACAACACAGCTGGAGTCTATTTAACTTAGTATGAGCACAAGCAATTAGCAACACCTGAGCAATTTAAACTCATCAAGAATTGAGTTCACTGAGGGTGTTCCACTTTTTCTTTAAAAATTAAAAGCAAAGAAAGAAAGATAAAAAAGAAAGTGTCAAGCCCTTGTCCTCACCTCCTCTGATTCAACCTATCAGCGCTTGGCTTCACTGGCTGACTGACCTCTGGCTTATCCATGGGCACCTGCCCTCAGCTCAAGGACCCTTTGACTGATTATCACTCACACCTGTTCATGATTCATGGTTTCATCACACAGACACATACACACACACATGTGCATATATATATATATATATATATATATACTGTATGTGTGTGTGTGTGTGTGTGTGCGCGCGCGCGCACGTGTGTGTGTGTGTAATGCATGTGGTTTTGTTTTCACACCTATTTGTGAAGTCTTGTATCTACCAAGGGCTCTAAGCCAGGTCTCTCTACTCTGTCTTTGTTCCTTTACTGTGTATTGATCCACACCTGTTACCGCCTAAGCATACAGTAGTCTGAGTACCATGTACCAAAGTTTTGCTTGTTCCTGCAACTTGTACACTGGTTAGATTAAAGTTTACCCATATTAAAGATTAAAGTCTTCCCAGCACTTGCTTTCTGTTGCCCTAAGTATTCACTGCAAAAAGACAGAAAGAAAGGGTAAAAATAAAGAAAGAAAAAAGAAAGGAATTCCTTTGAGTTTATGAGCTAGGCCAGAACCATAGGCATATATAACTTACACAGGTCACGTAGACCAGTCACGGGAAATGGGAGCAGCAGTAAGGGTTGGCCATAGGAACTTGTGGATGAGACTTTGGTCAAAGTGTAAAGAGGAAAGCTGAAAATGAGCAGAAAAGGCAAAAGGGAAATATTGTTTAAAGATAGAGGTCTGAGAGACTGGGATTCATTTCCAACTGCTACTCCTCAACTGCCGTTAAGAATTTATTGTAAGTAGGTCTCGGAGCTCATTTATAAATAGTCTGGTTTTATAGCACCCTGTGCTCCACTGGACTAAGAAAGAGAATGGTCATTCTGCACTTTACTGTATTAGCTCTCAAATACTCAAACTGATAAAAAAAATACTTTTGTTTCCATCACTTTAATTTCAAGAATTACAAAGTAAACACATTATTACTGATTGTCATTAAAGAATAATTCTGTTGGACATCAGAGCACTTTTTAGCATTAAATACACTTAAATATACACTTCAATATGACATTAAATATACACTTAATATTTAATGTTATATTTAAGGCCATCACTCAGACACCTCTCCCATGACATTTCATAACTGTTTTCTTTTGAAGCACTTCCAGTGTTAAGTACACGTTAAATAATGAAAGGTACATAGATGTTCTGAATATGTACTCTTTAACAAACAAATTAATGAACACAGACTAATCCTAGTTCATGGCTAAATCACTGGCACCTCTCTTTACCACACAACTTTACCATATCATTTGAATTACAAATCATTTCATAAATATCTTGACTATAAATGTATTCTATACATAACATATGGACAGAATAACCGTTATGCTATTAAAATGTCAACCTCTGTTAATTTTTTATTTTTTACTCCAGCGGAAGATTAAAAAAAAAAGAAGAAGAAGCCAAATAGCAAAACATTAAGTGTGCTTTGACTTCTTCTATGATCAGGAAGTGTTATCTTAGCAAAGCATTGCCATAAAGAGTGTCAAACACACCCACAGGGCCAGGGATAAATCTGATTGACAGTGTTTCCTGTCCATTATTTCAGGAAAAGAGATAACTAGAGGCTTATACTGGCACTAAAAAAAAAACAGAATTATCATTCAGTTTGATACACTGGGTCAGCGGCCAGCACCCATATTCATTCTTCAGCTCAGTAATAAAGTGAGGGGTGCACATTAAAATGGACAATGACCAACGAGGCATGATTGATGGCCTAGAAAGGCCAGAAAACGCCAGTTAAATCAAAAGTCATTCCACATTAATGAAAGGAAAAACCTACTGTAAATCATCTTATGAACTAATCTATTAGTGATAACGAATTCATGCTGGCAGTTTAACCTTAGTTTTGCAATTCATTATATTTGAGATTAACAAGGGATGGAACTTAAGTGAACTGTCTGTGGGGAATTATGCTGGGGGTCTTCATTGTCAATCATGGATTGCATTCCAGTGCCTTGCTTCCATTAGGAAAAGGGAATTAAGTAAGACTTTCTTTAATGCAGACGGCTTACTCATTTAACGCCTCTGCTGTTTTCCCGAGATGGTTAACTCTTCATTAACCATATTAACAGCATCCATCTCTCTCATGTCTGTCCCTTTGCTCTGACCTCTAGCTGTCAGAAATCTTCAAACAGAAATGTTTGAATGATGGATGACACTACCAAACCTACCACAGAAAAAAAAAAGAAAAAGAACGTATTTTCCAACCCATTCCAGTCCATCTATCTCTTGGGGACATGCCACTGGCTACCACTTAACAATGAATACTCAAAGCCATTAATTGACTTATCAAAATTAGAAACTACATTTTAATTATATGCCTGTCGGCACTCTGAGGGTTCGGCGGAGATCACCCTCAATGCTTTTAACTCAGTTTTGGGGGAACTCATCACTTATGTCAGTATGACGTGACGTTGGTTAAGGCAGTCAAGACGATCCTGACCGAAACTTCAATGTTAACTGCTGCGCTTAGGACAAAAAGGACACTTCTTCACAATTCCATAATGCCACATCTGTACGCAAATTTTACAACACTGCATGGAGCTTAAAGCTTTTCTTTTTGTTGCTGAGAAAGTAGTGGAGGCTGTAACTCTGGATAAAACTGGTTTGTTAGTAAAACCTGTGCCATTGCATGTTTTATTTACATAACTTTCACAGTTATAGATATTCTGCGTGGCACATTTATAAATAATTCATTGCTTGACCTATTTCACCAATGCTTGACCTTTTGCTGCCCTGTTCTTTCCTTGAAAGAGAGCAAGAGCATCCCAGACACCCCTCACTTCCGAAAAGAAAATTGCCCCTTCCACGGAGAGAAGTTTCTGTCCCCAGGAGTGTCTCAAAAGAGACAGGTACCTGTGGAGAGGGCACATCACTGAAATGTAGTGCAGCTTTGGTTGCATCCTCTGTTAGTCAGCTCCCTTTCATACCTGTCAGAAGGTCAGGGGGACATATTCAATCCACAGGACGAGTTTGAGTCTGTGTATGTGTTTGTGTGTGTGTGTGTGTGTGTGTGTGTGTGTGTGTTTGTCTGTGCATGACCTCAGTGACAGGTGCCAGTGTGGCTGTGCACAAATCCCATCAGTGAGGAGGAAAAAAGAGAGAGAGAGAAATTGAGTAATAGGGAGAATCTAGTTTTTTGGAGAAATGCGGTCATCGCAAAAAGGCCACTGAAAATGCAGCACAAAACCATGAGCTCATCATATCTACAGGAAGTGACTGCATCTCACAATGCTGGATCATAACTCAATCGTTATAGTTTATGGTGTTTAGATAATTATTTAATTCAAGACTGGACGTGTCAATAGAATACGACAGGAGATTAATTAGAAGTGGAGATGACTTCAGTGCCACCTTTATTTATTTATTTTAGCCTTGCCATCTATCCAATAGCAAGGCTAAATAGAAGCTTTAAGCAACAGTACATCAGCTCTGTATAATCAAATACAAATAATATAACAAGAGAAACTGATGAGGCAAGGTGATTAAGTACACTTAATTAAGATTGTTCAGGTACTTTAAAAGAGTAAAAGTCATTGTGCGGACAAGGCAGTTTTACTGAGAGGATGTCTCTGTAAGAGACATAGTTATGATTTATGGAAGCTATGTACAACATTTTCCTGAGCCAAAGCAAACCAGTCAGAGCTTGGTGACTGTGGATGACTCAGCCAACTCATCCTGAGCTAACGTGCTATTATTCACCAAGGCTGTTTGAAGATGAAAGCTGAGGAAGAACTTGAGGCCCTCACTGATCCTTATCACATAATGGCAGATTAGTAATTCTTGACAGATTTGACACTGGCGTTCTACAAAAACCTCAATTCAGATTACAGAGTGAAGAATGTTACCTGGGATATCTTGGTTTTCTCAGACTTGCTTTATTTTGCCTTCAAGCTTTGTGAAAGATGATTTACAATCAGTCACATGATCACATCCCTCATAGCAGCGGTGAACTACAACACTGCGTGAGAGATGTACGGAAAGGAACATAAGCAAAGGAAGTGGAGTATTTTTGTAACTGTGACATGATAGAGGAAGTCTCTAATTATGTTTAAGGATAGACCTCTAACCTTTCCTGCTTTTCTGTCTTCTGGAGCAGGAACAGAGTGAGACACCTTGAAAAAACATTTGCCTTCCCTTCACTGTGAAAGCCAGAAATTGTTCAGTACAGAAACATCTGAGTGAAGTCCCAGCACCAGAAAGGCATCCTCAGGCCGTTAGTGATTGCTCTCCTCGGAGAATAGGCCGGCAGTGCAGAAGTCAATGTGGAGGACTAAGAGCTCCATGGCAGATGGAGAAAAGGGTTGGGGACATAGCCCTTTGCCTGTCAGCTGCTTACACTTGTAAGATATCAGGCATGTATGAAATGTGTTGGCAAAGATCCATGTCCTTCAGTTCCCCACTTCTCCTCCCCAGTGCTCTGTGGAGGCCAGTGCACTGCGGGGGTCCGTCAGATGGAGGACCAAAACAACATGTGAACAGTTGTTGCCATGGTTTCTCGACATCATACAAGGCGAAGCCAGCATGAAGCACCGTGATAACTTGTTGAATCAAACAAATGATTGTTACTGTGTTAGAGACTTATGCCATTCATTTTCACCTTTTCAGGACAATGGAATGCTCAACAGTTGTGAGTCAGCAGTGGAAACTGCCTAATGTCAAAAAAGTTTGCTCAAAGCAAAATATGGCCTTTAGGTTTCGGACAGTTCTCATCATATTGTTAATGTTTTATAAATAACTATCAGCACCTATGTAACCTAATTTTCATAGTCTCTTTGATATATAAAGTAAGCTTTTAGGTTTACACAGAGATGCCTTTCCACTGAATCACTACAACATACAGTGTTCACATACTGTTTCCTAAAGGAGACCATTTGTATCAAGAGAAACACGCTGACATGACTGAAATATTAAAAATTATGGTTTCAAGCTGCGATCGTACAGTATGACAACACAAATCACTCCATGTTTTGAACTGATTTGTTGCAGATCAAGAATCTTATTGAGTTCTCGTACAGTCTGCTACTGATGGGAGCTGTCGTTGTCTCTGTTTGAACATATGAGACTATGGTGAGAATAATCAAGTTCAGCTCTGCTTGCTTTAGCTATTCACACAGGTGTTTCTAATAAAACAGCCTGCTGATGATAGATATTTAGAAAAAAAAAGATGTATAGTGAGCTCAAAAAGAGATGAGAAAAGTATCAAAGCAAAGACAGATGCCTTCATGTTGGAACCTGTTTAAGATTTGAAAGATCAACAAAGTAGAAAATTGTAAGGCTGAAGCTACAAACAAGCAGACATTTCAAGACTTTTTTTTTTTTCAAGTCTTTTTCCAATCTTTACTTCCATGTTAACTCGACTTTTTCTCTAGCAGCACAAATCTCTGGTTAATGTCGAGAGGAATATTTTTATTCTGTATGGACAACTGTTTGAGTTTTGCCTGAAAAAGGAGTAGAGGAAGCACTCCTGTGAGCTCCCTGCCCAGCCTGGCTGACAGCATGGAGTCTGTTGGCCGAAGGGTCAGCTCCTGCAGGTTTTTGCCCAGCACCTCTGTGAATAACCACGGCAGATGGAACGCTGTGAATGAAAGCCCGGGGCTGAGGATGTGTCCAAGGTTACATCATGTAAATAAATCTTAGCCACAGAGACAGGGCCAACCAAATATCTGACCTGAACAAGTCTGAACTCACTCAGGGCATGTCTGAAGTGTGATTGAAAATGGAAATAGTTGTAATTCTTCTTCTTTTTTTTTTAGTTATTAGTTCAGTATCTCCACATATAGAAATCTCTGCAATATGCATTTATTATGAGATAAGTATGAAATTGTGGTGTTATGAGATAGAGGCCATTGCTCGTGCCATGGCATTAATTTGGTTGAAAAGAGTATTGCTATGATGTACATCTTGACTCAGAATTCACAAAAAAAACCCAAAAAAAAACAAACCTTTAAATCCATATTTGTTTGCTCATACAAATCCTGGGTGATATTATGTACAAAATAAACACAGTTAGAAAGGCGTCAACCGTAGCTAAAATCCTAACTTGCACACAGAGCAAAACCTCTCAACTTTCTTCTCAAAGGGCCATAGAAATCAAGCTTATGAAGAAAGAGGTGAATTTTAAGTGATGTTTTGTCCTTGTCCCTTTTTCCACTTAAAATGATTTATTTTATCTCTACCTACATAAAGTTACTCTGCTCAATCCACATTAACATTATTAGCTGTTCTTTTATGCCGTTCTGTTTACCCTTACTCAATACAGTATAGATACCCTGCAGACACTGGAAAATGCTTTAACAATATCATAAACATTTAGTGTCTACGAAAACATCTTTGCTAAATCCAGTAAGCTACTTTTGGGGGTGGGGTTGAAAGAGGCAATGAAGTCCACATCCATTATCATTTTGCTTTTGCTTGTTTGTTTGAGCATTATTGCTTTCAGCGGGTGTGTCTCAGTACCTAGTGAGGCATATACACAGGCAGCATTTTAGGTCATCAAATGTATGTCACCAACATGAAGGTTGTTTTAATTCTTAAACGCCTTAAATGTACTTTCTACTAAGATATCTTATTTTAGCCAGTATGCCAGCTAGCTCTGTCGCTTCAGGCTGCTGTTTCAAATATTTACCGACTTGTTAGCTTAGCCAGCTGGTGTTAGGTTGTTACAATCCTGTTGTCGAACATTATTAGCTTGCTAACCATAGGTAGTCATCCCAGCTCTGTGGAATAGTCTCGGACAATTAGCTAGAATTATAGGGATTCATTGGTACTAATGACAGCAAGAACGGGATCCATGGCAATTGCACACTGATGTATGCAAAATGACTAAATATAAATTTAACTGTACTTGTGCCATTATAGCACCATTCTTGAAAGTCCTCCATGACTTGTCTGAGTAGCACACTTTGATAGGCACTGATAGCCCGGTAGTTAATGTTTTAACAGCTGCCTTTCCAGTTGAGTACAGGCCAACAAAATTTTTATCCACATCAAATGTTTCATCAATATGGTAAAGAACAGACACAGACGCTTGCTTCTTATTGCAGACATCTGAAGTTTCATTCACAATTAATGAGAGGGATTTGTCTCCTTTTACTTTATCTGTAATGTCTTGTAACACTGCATTTCCTGTGAGTTCTAATATTTCCTTTTCAATCTCATGACCTAACCATTTCTGCCTCCCCTTCACTGGACTCGTGTTCCAAGGCCTTGACTAACTCAAAGATGCAGCGCCTCTATGATGACAATCAAAGCTTTCGGAGAATATGCTGTTTCTTGTGACACCTTGCTTGAAATTACATCAGCTATTGATTTTCTTGAAGAGAGGCTGGCCGGTTTTTAAACTGCTTCTTTATGGACATCTGCTTCTCATGTAATGTAAATCAGATTGTAGCTTTCCTTCAATTACAAAGACTATGGGGACACCAAGTCTTCATCCTTGGGTACATAAAATGTGAGATATTGCAAATGCTCAGAGATCCTTCATGTATGCCAAAATGCTTTGACAAGAGCACTGTCAAGTGCCTCCAAATACTGATTTGGGGAAAATTTTGGGAAACTTAATTCCCTGCCTTCCCTAGTACCTCAAAATATGATGCATAATTTTAATCTCTTGCTTCAAACTACAACATTTTTTCTCTGTCCTTTACTCTGAGAAACCAGGTTTGGAAGACTTGTAACTTTCAAATATATGGAGGAAATCCTAGGTATGCAATCATTTTTGCCACTACTACATATGAGAGGCGACTAATTCTCACCTGTGCATCTACATTTGTTGCTCTCTCCAGCTCAATCTGTGTGTCCACCTCATTCTGCTCTGTCATGTTTGTACTCTAGCACAGCAGACAGAGACATAATACACTAAAGACAGTGAACAATCTTCAGTTGTCTTATTTAGTGTGCTGAGGTGTTCTGACAAACATAACTCAATTAACACGGTTTTAATAAAACAGGAACATACATTACACGTCGCGTATATCTTTCACATGTGCGCCTGCGGTCTCCAGCTTGAGTGAACACTGTCACAAAACAAATGATCAGTTCCATCTAAAAATAACTGGCCAGAAAATGCAAAATTCACTAAACTAACCAATCATGCTGGCTTAGCATTACAAGTAAATTAGCATTGGTAAGGAAACAAAAGTCTTACTTGTCTTTTCTGAAAGAGCGATTTTTCCTTTGTGCATTTAAAAAAACCCAAAACAAACAAACAAAAAACAAAAACAACAACAATAAAACTTATGTCAGCTTGCTGTCTAACTTTGACAAAGAAGTTTTTCCTTCTTTCTTTCTTCTTTTTTTCTTTTTTAACTTCATGAAGTTTACAGATTTACAAGTGTCATATAGCAAGCCAACAGTATGTTGCCAACACTTAACAAATCAGTAGGTTACTGCATTGTACCAATATCAAAATGAAGCATCTGAATGATGGGGAGATCAGAAAAGGATGTGCATGTTAGTTTAAAAATGTAGCTTTTTTATGGGCAGCACTGCTGGATGCTAAAAACATGTCATTGGCCTTCAGAGTTCTAGAAAACAAAAGGAAAAGGAAAATAAGACACATGTAAAATGGAGAATTTAACAGTTTTGGGTGAGCAATGCCCCCTCCCCCCCCCCCCCCAAGCCCAGTGGGGGAGCAGCTGCTCCTGTTAGGCGCCTACGATATATACTACAAGTGTACATGACTCTTTACATTAAAACTTACTTTTTATGTGCTCATTTTTATATAGTCATAACTTGAGGCATATTTAACAAAACTATTCACAGGCCCAAAACCCCCCAATTATGAGTGCCTGTCATATTATTTCAAATAGAGAAAATATTGTGGTGTATGTAACACACAACTTTTCTCTCGGTTGATGTTGTCTGCAAATGTACAGCATCTGAACATGTAAGCCATGCCATTTTGATAGGTTGTTTCAAGTGTAAACTTGTTGGAACATGATATATGTAAATATAGCCAACTCAGAGCTGAGGAGACGTCTGGCTCCACACCCAATGAAGGGACCCATTGAATGGGCTCCAAGCGCAGGAATTTCTGTTATGTAACACAATTATAAGTGTCTGAGTGGATTGCAACCTTGTGCACTGACTTTAAAAATCAGGGCTCCCTAGTCAGTCATTACATCATGCCCAAATAAAACTAGATTCTGTAAGGAGTTGAACCATTATGAAGTATGAACTTTCTTTCCCCCTTTTTTGCTTTCTCTCTCCTTTTTTTTAAAGACAGACGAAACATGGAATTGGGAAAGGAGGGGGGGTGGTGGTGAGAACATGTGATTTGTTACACTATTGATACAATATTAGATGGGGGAAAAAAAGATGAATCTCATACATTTGGCATGACATAGAATAACAGAGTTAGCTCATGGTTGTGGATGGCGTCTTACCTTTCAGCTTTCACAATCCAGTGGTCTGAAGATGAGGGTTCTTGGATTCAACCATCACAGGCGACCATCTCTGAGGATCCATGACACTGCTTGTGCCCCTAACCTTTCATGTGTCTCTTTGATTATTGCAACCTTGTGAAATGGATTTATAATGAAATGCCAGGAAGAAGAAGAAGAAAAAAAAAATTCTTCAAGGATTTACTTCACATCATCCCCTTTCAAAATCTCTCAAGCAAGATCTCCATTTCAGATCTAAGATGCCTTTTCAATTTGAGAGTGCACGCTAGAACCTCACTCCTGGCTCAGTGGTCATTCTGTCAGGTCAGTTAGCACTGAAGATCAAGAAATGTTTTATGTGGTGCCTGACCTCTTTAGCCACACTGCAAAGATCTGCGTAGAAATCTGTAGTCACTCATTCCCATTTTTAGACAAATGTTTAAATATCATTGTTAGTGGGTGATACAAAGCAGCACAAACCAGAAAATATTGCATTGCCCAGAATCCAGAATGAAATTCCTCTTAAAGTAATCTCAGAAACCAAAAAAAGGCATGGTGTAGTCAGAACTTACAGAGGAAGGTATGTTGATACTATTCTCTCTCTCTTTCTCTCTCTCTCTCTCTCTCTCTCTCTCTCTCTCTCTCTCTCTCTCTCTCTCTCTCACACACACACACACACACACACAACAGTAACATTAGAGTAGCAGATATGAAGGTGGCACAAGGCTTGTTCAGCTGCTGTTTTTCATATGGAAACATGTTTGGCTCTATGTAGTAATGCGCAGGTCTTATCAGTGTTATATAACTGATGCTATTTTCCGAAATAATTTCCACTCATATAACAGCTTTGACCATATATTTAATCATGAAATAAACAAGTTAAGCTTTAGGTTTTAGATTAAATTATAGCAGATCTTTGTCAATAAGAACTTTGCCATGTATCACACCATGTAATGAGATTACATCTATTCCCCCGTATTTCAACATCATTTTATACATTTTTTGAAATCCCACTCCATCTGGCAATTTATTGCATTAACACATGTATTCGCTCTCTAAATTACTCCTTTTTTTCATAACATAATGTCTGTACAATGTGATTGTAAGAAGGGGGTTTCCACCAAAAAATACATATTAAAAGAATAATCATTCAAATGCTCTCTGACATCAGTAGGAAATCACATGCAAAACAGCTGCTGTAATTGGTAGCAGCTCTGTGAGTTTGGCAAAGATAATATTACAACAGTGTTCCCTCTCTCTCTCTCTCTCTCTCTCTCTCTCTCTCTCTCTCTCTCTCTGAGAGGATGTCCTCTCCTTGTCCTCTGACTGGGACCTCCAATCTCTCCATTTGCTGTAAGGTAACAAAATCCACCAAAATCATCTGCTGAAAGCACAGACTTAATTTGCTGATTTGGTTTTCACTCTGTGAGAAAAATACAAGATGAAACCATTTTCCCTGGGTTTCTAAAGGTTTCCATGACTGGCTACGGGGTCTACAAAACTGGCAAAGGAGCACTGAGCCAGAGTTTTCTATTATTGTTTCTTGAAGTTATGGGGGAAAGAAATATTTAATAACTGCTAAGCTTCTAGACAGGGAACTGAAGCACCTGTTCTTTCTTGTCTTAAATTGAAAGTTTCAGACATGTGGGTTTTCAGCAAGAGCAATGCTTTTGCCAAGTGTTTAAATATATAACTTCAGCTGTGTTCTGTAACTTTTCACACGCTACAGTTAAAATGCTGCTTTGGCTTTGCATAGATTACGTACCTTTGTTCCTGTGCCAAAAGGCACTCAAAATTGAATAAAAGTTACAATGAAAACACATAAGAAATACCTGGGTGCTGTTTTACTTTTTCTTGCATCTGATTTTGCTCTCAAAATTCATCCTCTAACAACTCAGTGGACCTCTGGGGGGATTGTCATGTATAGATTGGAAACATATAACAGATAGGTAAATCCTCTTTCATCCCTAACCTTAGAGCTAGCTGTGTTTGCAGACATAAAAGGATGTCAGGCAGAATATTGCATGTCTGAAACAACACTGCCCGGTCTGCTTTATTCAGAGCACAGAGCATAAAGTCAAAACAAGAGAGAGAGACAACTTGGCACTCCTGCTGGCCCCAGTGTTGTTCTGCTGTCGAGGCCAGACCACTGTTGAGAGATCTCTCTCCCTCTCTCTCGCTTTCTCTCTCTCTCTCTCTCTCTCTCTCTCTCTCTGTCTCTCTCTCTATAGGGGCTTTGAAAGTGGCAACATTCGTCCTGGGGATAGGGGAGTCTGTGCTGATACTGTTCTCGCACTGTGCAGAGGCTTTGAGTACTTCCAGCTGCCCATAATGAATAACTCTCCCTGCGCACACATACACACATTCCCTCTCTTTCTTTACCCTCTTATTCTCTCTCCCCCTCCCTCATAAACACACACACACACACACACACACACACACACACACACACTTACTCTCACTGTATAAGGTCCACACACAAAACATACACACACACACACACACACACACACTGCACTGCTTGCCAGTTGTTCTTATCACCTTATACCTCCCACCATGTACACACACACTCAGACACACACATATGCCCAACTCCTAACCACAGTCTCCTTTGCCCCTCAGTTTCATTTGCCCTAAACTCTGGAAGGATGTGGGTGATGATTTATAGAGTACGTCCAATTGGTTGTGTTAGCAAGAGCCTGACTGCATTTTTTTTCATACCCTCCAAGTTGAGGGTCGCAGGCACTTTTTGCTAGGTAACAGGCCAAGGAAAACACCTCGCAGCATGCAGACATCGAATTGCCAGCTAAGCAAAACAGGGATGGTGGAATGTGGACCCTTGTCAAAGGGGAGTTTATGCTGAGGGGGGACTGAGGAGTTCTCTCTAATTGCAGCCTGCCGCATTCAGCATTAGACACAGACTGAATCCGAGTGAAACACTAGACACTTCAACAGCATTGGCACCAGCACTGGCAAGTCTTTCATCAGAGTATAAAATGACT
Source organism: Chanos chanos (assembly GCF_902362185.1). Taxonomy (NCBI): domain Eukaryota; kingdom Metazoa; phylum Chordata; class Actinopteri; order Gonorynchiformes; family Chanidae; genus Chanos; species Chanos chanos. The sequence continues at coordinate 17,267,336 of NC_044504.1, forward strand.
GCATGTTCAGAGGGATCTGTGGTTCAGTTAAACACTGAGGCCTTGCAGTTTAATAATTAGAGATACACAGAAGTAATTAGGCACATACATTCTAGTGTCCATATGGCTACAGATGTATGATATCTTTTTTTTATAACATTAGTTGGGAAGGAATTTCACCTCCCCATTATTTTCATGCCGCTGGTATACTGTACTGTAATGTGTTTACTTTATATCTACTTTAACTTTTTTTTTTTTTTTTCCACAGTAAAATTTACTTATTTGATGACTATTTTTTCTACATTTCATGGAGTTCTAATTTGCATAGACATATGCATGGTTGTAATGATTATACACTATGGGTTAGAGCAGTCTTGGGAAAAATGGTAACATAATGCGGGGGTGGAGGGTGTAACCATAGCTGCCCAAAACTTGCATTCAGCTTGCGTGGAGTCCAGGCTCAGGTATGTGGGCTACCTAGGGCTCGAGATTTAAAGAGGATTGAAGGCCACTGTGTCAGGCTCCTCAGTGCTCAATCAGTTGTTGTGTGAGTGGGAGAGAGAGACATCTGCAGCTGTCCGTAGAAAGGAGAGGCCCTCAGTATGGTGCTGGTGTGTGTGTGTGTGTGTGTGTGTGTATGGCTGATGTTCAGCAGGAAGAGTTTACAGTGCACACATGGACAAGCTGTGCCTTTCATGGAATGTAAGAAATAAAAACTCAAATGATTTCAGACCTTTTTTCTGTTGGTATGAGATATATTGGTATAAAAGACTTTTGTGGCTGATTACATTAAATCACCAATGATCCTACTAGAATGTATGACCTACAAACAGGAGTAACCTGTTAGCCACAGAGAGACAGATTTCACTGTCCAAATCCACATATTGTGCAAAAATACTGGATTTCTTTAATGGTGGGGGGAAAAAAACTCCCTAAAGTGAGAGATGTTGTGCCAAAGATTTTCATCAGCTCTCGCCTATTTTTTTTTTTTTTTTTCAATACAGACCCCAGTGAATTCTCCTCTATACTGTTGTCCAAAAGGAGCCACTCAGGAAAACCCCATTATACTGTATTTGGGGGCATACACTTCTCGAACTGACAGGCATTGCTGAGACAGCAGAGAAAGAAAGACAGAGAATGGAGAAAACATCCCCATTCTCAAACATGCCACCAGTGTCAGGTCTGTGTCAAGGTGTCCTGTCAGGAATAAAAGAAAATGGATTTTACTCTGTGTCATGCTCAACACAAAGCTCTTCTAATTATGTTCCCAGGCACAGACTGAGAAGGATGGGGTGAAAAAAACCCAAAATATTTTCCACTGAGAATAAATTCAACTTATTGTCGAGAGGATGGAGTGATAAACAAAGGATTTCTCTCTCCCTCTCTTTCTCTCTCTCTCTCTCTCTCTCTCTCTCTCTCTCGCTATTTTCTGTTTTCCGCTCTCTCTTCCTAATTTGAACAGTGTTCTCACCTTTGTCTCTTATATTCCAAATAAGGAACATTGTTATCAATTGATTTTAGATGCTATTTATCACTGAAAAAAATCCCTTTGTGAAAAATGACTGTGAGTACATGACTGACAAAATCATACAGTAAGGTTGTCCTTAAAACCTAATAAGGTTATTATAATGATTTGGAAGTCACTGGAATTGCAGTTACAAATCCTTTATCAAACTATTTCTTCAGTCTATATGTTCCCAAAATGAAATGAGATAAAATAATCCTGGCAGATCAGTGATTTACAGGGGAGATCTACTCAGGCCCAGTCTACTCAAATTACTGGTAAATAGTACCAAAGCAGCAACAAAGGCAGGAATTCCCTTCTCTAAGTCAGAAGAAGAGTCTTCACTCACCATCTGCTCTGCCTGTCACTCACACTTGACCTGTAACACTTCACACACTCTCTGACATTGTTTCAGACTCCATAACAATGTGTCTTTGGTTTGAAGGTTCATCTTTCCATGAAATCTTGACTATTTAAAATCATGTAATATTTTTTATAACCATAAACATAGCAGGAACCAGTGTAGTAGTGAGTCTTTGTTCATGTTTCAGTGTTTGTTTGGAGGAATATATATCTCTTGGTATTTTATCCACTTTTGTTTTTGACCAGGTGGTGTAAAATATGGTCTAACATATAAAGTAGTGAAGGTACATTGTTTTCAGTCAGCCAATAGTCTGGTTGGCAAAACTGAAATAATTGTTTTCTGAAACAAAGTATACTGCTTTGGCTTTTTCCTGTCTTCAGCAAATTGTTTCAGACTGATCTTTTAATCTCAGATTGCAATTTCCTAACATGGGCCAGTGACAAGGTTAATGGGACAGCTGTGAAAAGGATAGCACACACTTAGAGCAGCTTAATTCACACTTACAATGGAGAATGAGGGGAGAAGGAGATTGGTACTTTTGTTTTTGAATCGTTCGCCCTCCATAACTCAAGTCTGAATCTACAGTCTTCACAGATGCATCAACAGTGGGTCAATAAAGAATTAGTGAATGAAGTCAATGAAGTGGACACTCATGGTAAAAGAAAAAGATGAGGAAAAAGAACTTCCAACATTTTCGTTCCACTATCTCAACCTTGCATTTGATAATTTTCAGTGCATGCTAAGCTCAATTTCATAAGTGTAAATATATCATATGAAATGAAAGGGAATATGAGAGAGAGAGAGAGAGAGAGAGAGAGAGAGAGAAAATAATGGAAAAGATCTGTATTTTTGACATTCTTGAAGTAATAAAACCATAAGTGTCTGACACAGCTGTTTCATAATCATTTCAAGAGAAATTATGTTTCTGAAAAAATGTGTCTTAAATCAGCAGTGTGGTTTGTGAATTCTTCAAAGGGACATAAGAGACTGAGCAGATTTTGATAGAAGTCAATAGTTAGTGTCAAATGAGGAGTATGTAAGTCACATAAATGACAAAAATTATTTATTCAGTGTCAAAAATCATTGTCAAATAATGTCAAAAATCATAATGGTAACTGCTAACAAGGAAAATTTGCATCAGAATGAACGGAAAAGTTATGAAAAACAAAACAACTGTCTCAAAAATGACCATAGAGCTGAATTTACAGTATGCCTCTATGACCATGTCTCAACAGCAAAAATGTATAACATGATTTCACAAAGCTACTATTTAGAATAGCTCTGCCATTTACCTGTAACCAAGGCCAGCAATGAATAATTGTGTGTAAAAAGCAGAAATCCCAAACTCTTAAGCAGTAAAAGTGAGTGATAGAATGTGGTGAGATAACTTTTACTGTTTGTTTTTTTGGGGGGTTTTTTCATCATCTTACTGGGTTTATAATATTAGGAGAAGACAAAAGGAAGCCTCTAACCTACACTGCCTGTACTCCACTGTTAAACACTGTGGTGGATATTATACTGTGGACGACTGGCTTGTGGGTGTCTTTGGTCCTGATAAATAATTTGCATGGCAGTATTATGGACAATGAATGCAACACCATCGTGGTCAGGTATATTCTATGAAACATTCTGTCATCAACATGTTTCTTTATTCAATGGTATCTCCATACTGAATGCTAATTGAATTTAAGAGTGGTTTCATGACCACAAAAATGAAATCAAACATCTTCCTTGGCCTGCCAAATCACCATCTTTAAAATCGCAAAATATTTTTGATAACCTCTGAAATGTGCTATAAAGTGAAGAGGGAGAACTCCATCTTATCTCAAAGAACTCCAGGCTTTCTTTCCTTTCTCACCAAAAGAATTCAAAACATGTATACTGGTATTACAAAAAGTGACATGAAGACTTTTCCTACTCTTAAATAGATAATTCACATATACTATTTAATATACCCACAATTTTGTCTACCCCACATGTTTGTAAGAAAACAGAAGATTGCATACTTAAAAGAGGATCATAAGCTAAAAGCAACCATAAAAATATAAACTTCCGATTAAAACTTATTCTAACTTCATCTTGAAACTACAAGTAATACCATTAAACTCCTAGTCCCAGCATAAATGTAAATACTTTGACATGGTACAGAGAATGCCATACAATCTTCAGTTCTCAATATAGAAAAGTGTTATGATATTCTGGTAAGCTTTCATTATTTTTTTAGGCACAGCAGCTGAGTAAAAAATGCCCTTGGCAGTACAGATACAGTCAGCGGAATAGAGTGTCTTCATGTTAGGTTACTTTTTTAAATGTGTGATATGAATTTATGTCCTGTATGCAAGTAGTCAAAGGAATAATAGCTCCACTGATCTCTGCTATCCCACTGTGTTAGTGTCAGTGATTTCCCATGTGCATGCATGCATAAACACACACAGACACACACACACATGCATGCACGCACGCACACACACACACACACACACACACACACACACACACACATGCACACACACACACACACACACACAGAAATCTGGAAAAACTATCATAATGACACTAAAAACAGTCACAGCCAAACTTTCAGCTCATTGTCTACAGAGAGAAACCTGCTGTTGACACACTCCAAGAGAGAATATTGCCAGTCTAAAACACACACAAACAAGTTAGCTCCACTTCCTGTCCAAAAAGCAGGAAAGCCGGCTCCTATAGGTAGTGTGTTTATGGAAGGATCAGAGGTAAAGGGTCAAGTCTGAGTCTTATGATGGCACGTCATTGCCTGCTACACAGAGGTTCTGATGCTTCTCTGGGTACTTCCTGATGAAAGAGAGAGGATGTTATTATTAGAGTAGCTCTCATTCTACTGCCAGATGTGAGCCCTTTTATTTTTTTATTTATTTATTTATTTATTATTTAAGGTCTGATCAAAGTGGGCATCTAACCTGGGCTTACCCTGGGTCCAGTGATAGATGGTTATACTGTATAAGGTTATCCTGTATGTTTTGAAACACATAAATAAGGATTAAAACGACTTAACAGTGGTTTAAAGGTCTTTTGATCCACAGTGGAGATGTAATGCTGATCTAATAGTCATCACATCAACTCTCTCTCTCTTTTTCACTGCTCATGGTCACTGAGGCTGTTGAAACCAGTATTTCATATGTCTGGAATCTGCAGAGAGGGGGCAGTGGCCTTAACATATTCTGCTCCAGTTTAAGCCAAAATGCATTTCATATTGAGGTTTCACATACACATTAACCATCAGTAATCAGGAGTAATCCTCGCCACACTAATACATGCAGAAGCACATTACAAATCAAAAGCTTAATCCATATGTAAATATGTGATGGAAACACACACACACACACACACACACACACACACACACACACACACAGGAGAATAAAAATAAGCTCAAGAGTCATTTTCATGTCACATCATTTAACAAATTAGGAAAAAAAAAACCTTGACATTGATTTGACCTGTTTACTATCAAAGCAGAGATCTAAAAGGTAATTTCCCCGACCAGTTAAATAGGTCGAGCTCATTTGGCCAATACATATTTTTGATTTATATTTAGTGAACTGTGTATTTATAATGTAAACAACCATTTGCTACAGTAGCTCTTATGGATAATGTAATGATATAACTCAGTGCTTTCTTAGTGTCTGAAACAGTTGAGACCAGATGGCAGTTTAAATAAACAGCTCATTCTGTAATGAAACCAAATAACACCACATACTTGTTTATACTTCATACATTCAAAAAACAAATTAAGTATTTTATTTCTAATTTAAACTAAATTGACAGTGAGTTTGGCTCAAGAATAGATCCATTTTCCATGGAATAGGGTTATACTCATATTGTAATGGGCAAATGAAAACATTAGATATAGATTTGGGTGAAAAATGATGACATCAGGGGCCATCTGGCTCTGTATGTATCAATCTGAAACTTGGCTTTCAAACTAGCCAATAATTGCTAAATATGGGCCACCAAATGGCTGCTCGCTGCACTGACATGTGACTACATGATATGGGTAAAACTGAACTCGATATTAATTTGTCAGTTTGCATGTATTTTATAAACGTGAAAAAATTATCAAGCAGTCTAGATAATGACAGGGCTTTTTTTTGTTTGTTTTGTTTTGTTTTGCTTTGTTTCGTTTTTTTGTTTTTTTTTTTCATCACAAACAAATATCACATTAGATATCAGCTAAACAAATAAAATGCTTGACAGTGCTGAACCTGCTTGAGATTTAAAATTAATTTCCGTTTAGCTACAGAACTACGCGACGAGACGAGGGGAAAAAAAAAGCTCTGGAACTCCTCAGTGTCACATCTTTCAACAGATACTTCACTTACATAAAAACCAAAAAACAAAAAAACCTTTGCCTCAGTGTGCACTCTTTAAAGGTTGTACTCCCTCCTCTTTCACAGTTGCCAATGATCTCCTAATCAGCATTTGATATTTACTGTGCCGGTCTGGAAAGAGGCTCCAAACACAGGTTCCCCAACCCCCGTCTCTTTCCGCCTATTGTCTCCGCCTGCCCTTGGCATGTTACCAGATTACCTCTGACGGCCTGACAGCCCGGCGGACTGAAGGTGAGACTCAATGATGACAGACGAGGGCCTTTATCAGTGACCAGCACACCGCAAGGCTGTTGTTTGAAGATTAGGCTTCACAACATATACCCTAAATCGCTACCGCTTTACATATATGGGTGTTTTAACCAAGACGCTCTCTGAGGCCACTTTGATTTGCCCGTTTCCTGACTATGAAGTGTCTGGCCTATTTCAATTGACTAGTTCCTTTATTAGCTTTCAGGTGGCTAAAAAATAATAGAAACCAAATGCACAGAGTGAGGGGAGTCAGAGAGAGAGAGAGAGAGAGAGAGAGAGAGAGAGAGAGAGAATGGAACAGATATTCATTCTGACACTATGCAGTTCAACACTGACATGTCTTCCAAAATGATTTCCCATCAAATGATCTCCATGAAACAAAAGCTTCACATGATCAATAGGACTATGTTTTAAAAGTAATCCCCAGCCTACAGACTTAGCCTACACTTTACATTGCTAATGTTCCTTAAGATTTTTCCCATAGAATCAGCATATTGTAAGGGGAGACATTATTTTAAAATTTCATTCCACCAACCATTTTTGACAACCTGAATAGTAATTGAATCAAATCTTACAAAAATGCCTGGCAGACAACTTGTCAACGTTAAATGATAAAGACCAAAATGAATACAGATAACTTGGACATGAGAAACGTGATAGGTACAACAGGGCCCACAAAGAGGAACTCAAACCTAGAATATGTCAGCTTCAATAAACCAGTTTAAAAGCAAACAATCTAATCTCTCGTGGAGTTAATACACCCACATGCTCAAAAAAAAGTCAGAAAAAAACCTTGCCTTGCATATTCTAAACCCACCTGTCCAACAGATGTGCTCTGACAGCATCTGACATATATTCTCACTTCTTCCCAGGATAGCCCTTCTCATTCAACCCTCCCAGGAAAGATATCCTAGAGTTTCACTGGAGACTGGGCGAATCTACGGGTTCCCTCAGCCAAGCTTCCACTGTATGCAACTGCCCTCACTTCTTCCCCCCACTACTCTGTTTCAGAGAGACTACAGAGGTATAACTCATAAAGGAAAGTGGCACACACACACACACACACACACACACACACGCGCGCATTCGCACGCACACACACACACACATACACACACACACACACACACACACATGCATTCGCGCGCACACACGCATGCACACACACACACGCACACACACACACACACACACACACACACTTCTACTGCATGCTGCTGTAACTAGAGCAATACTCTGTACATCATGGATTACATATGCTAGCAGCTCATACCGCTGATTTTGTTTGTGTGTGTGGGCAGGAGTGTCACTCACTGTTCTCTCTGAGCGAGGCAGCAGGAGGGCTTTGTGAGAACGAGTCGCTAACAAGCACTCCTTCCAACGCTGTGCCAGATGGCTGTGAAATAACGTCCCCTGGACACCACTATCCCATAACACACACTGATTGTAGGGTGTGAAGGTCTGGAATCACAACAGCTCGCCATGCAAGCTTATTTGCTTGTCTAAATCAATCAGCTCTAGAAAAGGGTCACTGTTCTTGTGTTCTGTCAGAAATATGAGTTCATCTTCTGTTAAGTCCTCCAGTCAAAGGAGACTAAACTAGGAATGTACATGCTCAAAAGTGACAAACATGCCCTGCACATGAACTGAATCAAAAGTAATGTTAAGTCAAAACATCATGTCCACAATCATAACATAACGATGCACACACACTGCTTTCGTGCACTTTGCTGTAGAAATAATCATAAAAAGTGAAGCATAGGCCTTTTTGTGAATGATCTTTGTTGTCTGAACTTATAAAATCTTTATGCTTGCACAATAGGTAGACGACTATTAGAGATCATATTCACATAGAAAAACACACAAAGATATGGATTTCCCATATGGAGATACTAGTTAAAGGCCAAATGAGTGGTTTCCTAGCTTCTGTTATGACAGGATTGAGTCCTGCTGGCATGACGCCAAGGCTGTGCCTTAGGCGCCTGTGTGTGGGTGTGTGTGTGTGTGTGTGTGTGTATGTGTGTGTGTGTGAGTGTCCGATGGCTACCTGTGACGGCCTCTCCACTGAGACAGTCCAGAACATCTAAGCTTTATTCAGCGGAGGATCTAAAACCCAGCTCACCTGAGACCTGCCATCTGGAGTGGGAAGATGGTGAGATGCCATTAACCCATTTCTTCAGCTTCTTCCTGTCCCTGCACTCATCACTGCCTGTCAACGCAGGTGGCGTTCCATCAGCTTGACTGACCTGATACATCACAGGAACACTTCATTTAACCTGCCTTCCAACAGACACACACCTGTTCAACGTGGTGTGCTTCTATCATAAACTCCATGAATTCTTCAACACAACCAGTATCCAAAAACAGAATGTTTCTCCATTTGGGTATTTTTGGTAGGTTGGAATGGTTAGAGCATAAAATTCATGTTAAGGTGCATTCCCTTATTTCCCCCAAAGCGAGAGAGGGAAACATAGCTCATTGCAAGGCATAATACATTGGCAGTTTCTATACTTGGATGCCTCCATAATGTAACATGCATGTTTTAATCCCCTCAGAGCTCTAATGATGTCACACCCAAAATCATCAAAGCAGAACAGTAAGCTACAGGGGCTGTCACTCAAGAGCAGGATGTGAACATTAGGACCTCTGTTTGGGGAAGGCCCCTGCCAATCAAATGTGACACAGCGGCAGAGCAGCTGGACCAACCAATCAGTGAGTGGTCCCTGCACAGCAGGCCAGGGACTGGGAAGAGAAGAGCCATCTGGAAGAGAGGTGGACTCTGAAAGGGCAGCATGGTGGAAGGGTGACACATGACAGGTATACTTGTTCGCTTACCAATCTGACAAGTGCGCTTAGACTGTCACTCAGAGACTACAGCAGATTTCCAAGTGCCAGGTGACACGCTAATGATCATATATCATCCTTGTCCCCGACAACGCTTCTCATCTACCATACTGTTACAATCAGGATTGCAACAGTGAGCAGTGCACTGATTGGATACGATCAGCAATCAGGTTTAAAAAAAAAAAAGTATGAAACTATACTGATGGTATTGTCCTCTTGTTTAAATGCAAAACAAACTCTGGATAACTTTAAGATTAACTTAGAGTTGACAAATATGGGGAAAAAAAACAGTGTTAATGATTTATGATCTCTCTTGCCCTGAATAAGACAGTTATATAAAAAATGTACTCTCTTTTCAGAAAGAACATTGGCAATACATGACTAAATATGACAGTAACTCAATGAGACAATAATTGACAAAAGCACAATAACAGTATGTGAGATGTAACCAAGGGTTATGGCACAATACGGTCGTCTGTGAGGTTAAGAGAAAAAAAAAAAAAAAACAACTTAATGAATTAATTCTGAATATGTTAATTGATGTGGAACATAGCAAACAATATGATCAAAGATATGTCAGAGGAAATGGGGTTGAATGTGAATTTTTGCGCTACATTAACCAAATCACCAGTGTGATTAATAGTGGTTAACACATCATAAAAATAGAGACCCAATTACTGAGTTAAATGAGAAGCTAGCATTGCCACCATGCTAATAAGAACAGAATATAATTATACTTATTGCAGCATTGTCATCGAGATTGATAAAGTCCCCCTCTATCTCATTAATTTCTCAGTAATGTCCACTGTATATTTTCAGCATTATTACTGTGATTGTATGTGGTGGCAGAGTATGAAAAGAGTGGCGGTGCTGCACTTCTCTCTGTGTTATCTCAGGCTGCGTTTTTACTGTGCTCCCGATAGAGAGGATGTAGCAGATAATTACCAACTCTAAAAAAATGTGTCTTTTGTGTGGTAGCCTGAAAGGAGAAACTCTTGAGCATTGAAGAGATAAATCCCAAAACAAAAAGACTCTGAATAGTACCAGGATTAGCCTTAATAGCAGTAATTACCAGTGGGGATAACACTGGTCCTTCAGGCCCATCACAAGGGCTGAAGGTGGGAGCTTTCAGGAGGAGCTGTGTGAATCAGGCCAGCGCTGGCCAGACAGCCGCCTGCCTCCCGAGCATTCATTTGTAGAACACTTGGATGACCCATCCGCACCAGGCCTATTTGCCACTAAAAAGCTACTATCTCCCAAGCCTCGGTAATGGCCATGCATGAAAAAGGGGGTGGCCCTCCATACTGTTGCTGTTGGGGGTGCAGATAGTCCAGATAAGAATGCTTTTTAAATGACAGTAGCACAAACCAGTGTGTTCTTCAGCTGGGCCAAACGAGTAAAAGAAACTGAAGCACCATGGGGTCCCTGGATAAAATGCAATTATCTCTCTTTTCTAATGGTGGGGAGCTCTTTTGCTGAAGAACAAGAGAAATTAAAATGATCATGTTTGCCTGCAGCCTCAACACAGGGCATTCACATAGTTATCTGTGTATGTGTGTGTGTGTGTGTGTGTGTGTGTGAGTGAAGAGAGGGGGGAGGAGAGAGAGAGACAGAGAGAGAGAGAGAGAGAGAGAGAGAGAGAGAGAGAGAAAGAGACAGAGAGAGAGAGAGAGAGAGAGTGAGAGAGGCTGCCATAACAGAGTACGCAAGAGAGCTCACAGGACTACAATTTGTTTTTCTTTGAATCTATGTTCAAGCACCCTGTAACCCTCTGCTCTGAATCTTAATCAGTGTTGTAACCTGACTGGTCTGAATAAGGACTGCCTCTGTTGGCTGGAACAATCAGGACGAGTGAATGTGAGCCTAACTTTTCTGTCATGTCTGTCCATTGAACTGCTTCCCTCCTTGCTGAGCAGTAGTGGGGTATGTCTAACGGCAAGAGAGGAACCCAGTCACACAATGTGGTTTGTGATTTAAATGATTCCATCCACATCCAAGCCTCTGTTTCTGATAGATGTGGCACACTACCTAATCTGCTATCTTTAAGATGTGGGACACAGGTAAGATGCACTCAACAAGATACAGCATTTTCAGAGATAGGTTTGGACTTACGATAGAGCACCTTGATCTGTGTCTGTATGAAATAGCTTGTCATAGAAAAAAAAATAAATAAATAATAATACTGGTTCAGAAAGCAGGCTCACTTCAGCATGTTAATGCACAGGCCTCTGTAACTATCTTCAGTTCTGAATGAACGTCCTGGAGAATGCTGACCTTAAGATAAAACAGAATCCAAGCATGGGTCAGAAAGCCCTTTTCAATAGTTCTCTGGATTGCTTTAGGCCTTCACTGACCCCTTTATATGAGTGAAAAGAGCCATTTAAAACTACAATGATAACACAAACCCCATCAGAGACCAATCTATACCTTTTAGTCCCTATCGTGCCCAGAGATCTGACGGCATCATCGCATCTGCTGGCAGGCTGAAGAGCAGGGGTGAGAGATCTTTTCCCTGGTGAAAAACACATGGCTTACTTAGCATTAGAAATGCCCTCACGTCCAGCTTTCAAAGCTACAGCACTTTGAAAGATAGGTAATTTTTCAGAGGTCCCAGGCAAAAATGACAAAGAGATCTTAACCATTATAGAAGCTTTGAAAAACGAAGTGTGCATGCCTGACAACGGTTTGATTTATCTGTGCAAACAAATTTTGAAAATATCAGTCCAAAGCACCAACCACATGTCTGATGGATCAGAGAAGTGAGTATGGATCCAACTCAACACCCACATCATTCTTGTTGTAAATGAGTTTGTGGTTGCACTGTAATCTTCTATTTGACTTCAAATGAAACTGCAGATGAAATAAGGAGTCACTCCCGTTTGCAGCTTGCAGACATACAAGAGCCACCACAATAAATCTCTCTCTCTCTCTCTCTCTCTCTCTCTCTCTCTCTCTCTCTCTTTCTCCTCTCATATGCTTCAAACAAACACGCATAGACACACAGGCACAATGATGACAACACTCCCTATTTTTTTTTTTATCACAGAGCTCTGATTGTAGTAATCAAACGCACACACAAAACACTCTCTCTCTCTCTCTCTCTCTCTCTCTCTCTCTCTCTCGGTCTCTCTATCTGTCTGTCTCTCTCGCTGGCTCCCATCGTTCTGGAAATCGTCAGGGAAACGATCACGTCTGACAATGATTACATTTGAACATGCCAACATATTGTCTGGACACATACGGAGTGTGTGCTGTCATGTTGCACTCTGCTGCTCTCGTGTTTGAAGCCACACACATTCAAATGTTATTTTCTCCACGTGTGAGCACATCAGAAATGAATTTATCCAGGAGTTGTTGTTCCCTGGACACATCCTCCACAGATAATATGAACAGATGTACCTAAAGCGAGCAGTCAGTCATAAAGAGGTTGGAATGCGCGTTGTGCTCTCTGTGGGTGTGGTCAGTCTAAAATGGAAGTGCTAAGTGGCTTGTGTTGTTTAGAGTTGAGTTGATTCTTGGGGTTGGCAGCTTTATGAAGATTGATGGTGACCAATCAGACCCAGTGGAACGCATTCAGACCATTCTACCACCCTGATCAGCACTCAGTGTAGCTCCAATCCTTCACCTTTCCAAGTACTTTGATTATCCTCCTTTGCACCCCTCCCAATAAAGTAAGTAGTGAGGCAATACCCCTCTCCAAAAAGTGTGAGTGTGCTTGCTCCCTCTGCTTGTTGTAAATTGCTTTTCCTCACAAGTACTTACGGACTCAATGCACATAAAGCCCCCGGTCTCTCTTCCAGCAATTAAGTTGTGAATGGAAGCCATCATACTATCTGATCTGCTCTGACCTTTGCATTGTCGTCTTTTGAAAAGGTACTGCCTTCTTTCCCAATCCATTTGTTTTTGCTCTGCTTCATTCTTTTTTTTATTATTATTATTATTGTAATTTTTATTCATTCTTGAAATTTTGTGCAATAGTCTTTGGGAGCTGTTTATATGAATGCTGTATTTGATTGTAAACAAAGGTAAAAGGTGAATTCTATTTTTTTTTTTTTTTCGAGATTTTGTCAAAATATGGTTAGCTGCTGGGAAACAACTCGATGGAATGTCTGGAGCAAATTTTTTACAAAGGCTAACCAGGTGCTAACAGTTTTTGACCACACTTTGCATTTGGGTGGGGTGTCAGTGAGAGCTG